>NC_142202.1:111805090-111955090 GCF_049639895.1 Pseudopodoces humilis
TTGCAATCACAGCCTTGTGGAAAATCTAGGGCAATTGAAAAAGAATGGAAGTTCCCAGGCTGGAGAGGAATGTTACAGAGTTCCTCAGGAATGCTTCAAAGTGAGCTATTTAATAAGATTTTGCACTTTCCCAATTTAATTCTGTTTCTTTCTGTGAATTTATACAAATTTTGTCCAATGATAGAACTAACACCCATCAAAAATACTAGAAATCTCATCTGATCATGACACAGAAAATTAAAACAAAAGAAAGAAGTTTATTTTTTTTAAAAATAATATCTATACAGCACAGACTGCATCAATATCAGACTGAAACAGGACCTTCTGACCCTTCCTGCTGTAAGAAATCCAAAGAAGAATCTCTAAATCCATCTCAGCCTTGGAGCATAAAAGATTAAAATCATTTTCCATTTGCTCCAAAAGAAAATTATAAAACAATCACTCATTCCACCACTTCAAGAACTTGTTTATGTTCCCAAAATCCACAGGGGAGGAGACACTGACAGAAAGGCAACACTGGATTGGAGGAACTCTGAAGAGAAGTTGAATAAATCACACTGGAAACTGAAGGGTGACACCCACAAGCCGTTTCTCCTCTTCAACAATGAAACTACACCAACATTAATTCCACAGGAAAGATGACACTCCCCAAGATTTTTGCCATCATCAATTGAAAAGATCATTTTTGGAGTATTAAACTAATGTGTACCAGGGAGTGAATTCATATTTACTTCAGCAGCACAGATAGAAAATCATTTAATAAATTTTAATACGTTTCCTAGGCACTTTGGACCATCCTGCACATGTTAATAGAGAAATACATCCTTCATAAACAACTCAGTTGTGTCAAAACAGCATTAGGAAATTTTTCATTCTCTGTAGCAATAAATTTTAATAATTGCCATAGAAATCCACTTTTTCCTTCCCAGTAAATCCCTTGTCTTAAGGACTGTCATCAGCACATCCCAAAATGAGAGCTCTGACAATTCCCAGATTTTGGTAAAGTCCAGATCTTGGTTGGAAAAGGGTGATTTTTATCTATTTTAGGATGTTTATTACTTCCAGAAGTAATTAATTTCTCTGGAGAAACACCTTTTCAAGTCTCCAAAATGAGCTCAAAGAATGACATTTTCGTAGAAGAGAGACAGATACAGAGAAATTAAACCTCTTCTCTTTTCCAGCTGGCCCCTTTTCCAGCTCTGATGGCTCCCAGCAGGAATTCCACAAGGTCAGGTAGAAACCAGCAGGTTTGGTTTAGGACATGTAAATGGTAACAACCCTCCAAGTCCAGGAGATCCCAAACACCTGAAGTTCCTTGCATGGTTTAAAGTGTGGAGAATCATGGATCATCTTTAGAATGTTTTTTAAACTAATGAATGATCTTAGACAAATTATAATACATAAATAAAGCTATTATTTTGGAATTTTTAGGGAACAAAACAGAGGATTTACATTTTCTGTTTGTATAACTAAGAAAAAAACATTTTTAGTGTATTTCTTTATATGGAAATGGCATATAAAGGACATCTCCCAAAATGCCCAGTGGCTTTAGCTGGTGTCAGTGATTGGGAAATGGCAGGAGCAGCCCCGATTCTGAAACTCAAAGGAGTCAGGCTGAAATTGAGAAATTTGGAATGCAGAAACACCACAGAGCTTTGAGCTTTTATTTTCAAACTGATGCCTTACCAAACAGAGCCATCTGTGTTCCCTCTGGGAAAGGTTCAACCATTCTGTTCCCATTGACATGATGTTTATCTAGAAGGGGAAAAAAAATGAACAAGTTAAAATGTGATAGAGTATTTGCATAAAATCAATTGTTTATTTCTCATGGATCCATTGAAACCTGAACAATTCCCATGGACAGGGACACCTCCCACTATCCCAGGTTGTTCCAAGCCCCATCCAGCCTGGCCTTGGACACTTCCAGGGATCCAGGGGCAGCCACAGCTTCTGTGGGCACCCTGTGCCAGGGCCTCCCCACCCTCACAGGGAACAATTCCTTCCCAATATCCCATCCATCCCTGCCCTCTTGTAGTTCAAAACCTTCTCACTGCCATCTCCACATTAATTTTTTGCTACTTTTAAACATATTTTAAACAGTGGCGGCAAGAAATTAAACTGCCAGCATTGAAAGTACAACTTTCTGTTCACAAAATATTTCCCAGGGAGAAAAATCCACATTCACTTTTCTCAGTGCATGCATTATTTTAATTCCTTTAGTCCTGATGCTGGTGAGGAGTAAACCAGGTCAGATGAGGAATGTGGGCTCACTTGTGAATTCTCTGGAAACAATATTTCTCATTAGCAGGGAGGCCCATTCCTAGTCCCAGCTGGCATCCAACATTTACCAACAGAGAAGGGAAAATCAGGGTTATCTGCAAGTGGAGCAAGAGGTGCCACGAGTCAATTGGTGGCATTTAGGAAAATTGAATGTCCTGTGCCTCAAGAGAGGGGCTTTGGGAAGAAAATTGTTGGGAAGCTCCAGAGTGGGAGTAACGTGACCAAGGTTTCAACCTCGTTAGCTGTAGCTGGTATTCCCAACATGATCTACAGCCACGGGAGAGGAGTGAACAGTCAGAAAAATTATGGAACATCTTGTAAGATCAAATAAACTAACCCTGCCCTCGCCCTGATAGCTGCCTTCATTTACAGAGTGAGTGACATCCATGATGTATGAAGCAGTTATCATTTCAAATGGCCAGGCTTTCAATATATTAAAATTAAAATTAAACTTTCAGAGGTGAGACGGGCTTGAATGAAAGTAATATTTTCAGAGTTCTCAAGTTGTCTCCCAATGTCTTCACACTTTAATTTCAAAGATCTCAGCCAGATAAAATGATTCATTTTCTTGTCATTCATACTTTGGCTCACTATTTTTTCCAGTATTTCCTGCACAGATGCATTAAATAGTAAAAAATAAACCAAAAACACCCCAAATTTAAAAGGACCTTAACAAAACACACATTCAACCTTAGGAAGAAAGTAACAACACCTAAATAACAATGTATAAGTAACAAAAACTCTCCCCAGGGAGAACTAAAGAATGTCCCAGTTTGGGGCTTTTTACTGAGCAGTTTTCCATGTGAAAAAAATTTAATTCTCAGCTAAAAATTGGATTGATTAACTCCAGAAAATCAGGAATACTTTGGCCCCATGGAATTAGAAAATTAGGACTATCTCTGTAGCTTGCCAACAGAAAAAATAAATTACTTTTCCAATATCATTGTCATCCCAGAGACAAGGGATTGCAGTAGGATAAAACCTGGTGTAACAGAGCCATGGAGAGATTTCCAGTGAGCACTGGACTGGCTGAGAGCTCATTTCAGCTTCCTGGGACTGGAAACAGCACATTCCACCCAAATACTGTCAATTTATGGAGTTAATCCATTAATGGGTGCAGAAAAGCTGAATTAGAAGAACATGGATCATAAAATTCCCAAAAGGGTTTGGTTGGAAGGGACCTTAAAGTTCATCCATTCCCACCCGCTCCCATGGGCAGGGACACCTTCCAACATCCCCAGGCTGCTCCAAGCCCTATCCAAGCTGGCCTGGAATACTTCCAGGGATGTCTCTAAATCACTTTTTTTAATCTCCTTGATCCTCAGGGTTCCCAAGTAAAGTTAAGGAATGGATTCTTTTGTTTTATTTATTTTATATTTACTTTTATTTTGTTTTTATTTTATTGAAACTCAGAATTTTCACAAACATAAATTCATGAACAACGACCTCTCAAAATGCTCCATCAACAGCCAAAACCCTAAATTTTCCAAACTAAGCCTGAGAGGTCCCTGTGACACACTTTGCTCCCTGCTGAACAGAACCAGTAGGACCTGAAAGAAACACAGATCCTGGAGGACTTGACATTCAACTTCAGCTTCAGGCAAAGTCTGCTTCAGACAGGTGCAGTGCCTGCCTCGTGTCCTTGGATTATCTTGATTTTAACAGAAAGAATCCTTCACAAAGAAAGAAAGAAACAAACATGGAAAGATAATCAAAAGTTGCAAAACAGATCCTTGATATTTTTTAGGCGTTACTCAGTTTTTGCACCTATCCCTGGATAGTTTCTAACCTGGTCCTACAACAGCCCTTGGCTAAAGAGTCACTGACTGCAGGTGAAGTTCTGTCCACACGTGGATTATCAGAGAATCTTGGAATGGTTTGGGAAGGAACCTTAAACCATCTAACCATCTAAAAAATCCAACCCTCTGCCATGGGCAGGGACACCTTCCACTATCCCAGGCTGATCCAAGCTCCATCCAACCTGGCCTTGGATACTTCCAGGGATCCAGGGGCAGCCACAGCTTCTGTGGGCACCCTGTGCCAGGGCCTCAGCACCCTCACAGCCAGGAATTCCTTCCCAATATCCCATCCATCCCTGCCCTCTGGCAGTGGGAAGCCATTCCCTGTGTCCTGTCCCTCCATCCCTTGTCCCCAGTCCCTCTCCAGCTCTCCTGGAGCCCCTTTAGGCCCTGGAAGGGGCTCTGAGCTCTCCCTGGATCCTTCTCTTCTCCAGGTGAGCACCCCCAGCTCTCCCAGCCTGGCTCCAGAGCCAGGTCCAGCCCTTGGAACATCTCTGTGGATTCCTCTGGACTCTCTCCAGCAGCTCCACGTCCTTCTGCTGTTGGATCCCAGGGCTGGAGGCAGCTCTGCAGGTGGGGTCTCACGTGGCCAAGTAGAACCATCTCCCTCCCTGCTGCCCTCACCATAAGGTACCACTCAAACAGACAAGTCATATCTACAAACTATCTGAGAGTTAATTAGCCCAGCTGAAATCATGTTTGATCCTATCCCAGCAATTTATCAGCGTGGACAATCGAGTCCCAATGCCCGGACCTGTTGTCTGGCACATTTTAATTTGTTAGGATACATTTCATTTATCCTCCCAGTTCCACGGGTTGATGGTATCACACCAGTAATAGATTTAACAATGAAATATGTCCAAAATGTGAAAGTTCTCTAAAAAATATTTCCTTTCAAACTATCCTGACCTAAGTTCCAGTGAGATTTACAAGCCCAGGGAAATTTAAAGAACTCAAGGTTAACATATCCCCAGTCACTTAATGAACACCACTTCTCTATTTGTGGACCCAAATGAAGACACTTAAAGAAGGTTTGTCTTTCAGAGAATGCTGATCCAGCAGTGAGTGAAAATCAGGAATTTTCTGGTCTCAAAATATTCAATCTCTAGCAATCACAGCAAAGATTTGAGAACATTTAAAATATATTAACAAGAGATTCATATGTTCTTCATATTTGTCTTTTGAATTTTTTTAAGCCATTAGGGAATATTTAGATTACATATCCAAACTTGTTTTATCAGAGCAGCCAGAAAGTTATTATTTTTAAATGAAAACTGAGATTCTCGCATAATCAAATTAATCCAGGAGTAGGGGTCATATTTATACGCAAGGACTGTTAATTTTCCATGGTAAGTACAGCCAGGAATTGAATTGAAAACAGCTGATTAACCAATTACCAGGAGCCTTCTCCATCTCCCCTAAAGCACAACCACGGTGGGGAAGGGGGAGAGGAGGAGGAAAAGGGAAAAGCAGGGATGGGAACATCCCAAAGTAAATCAGCTGCTACTTGAAGGATTCCTTTCCCTTTCCTTTTTTGCCTTTTCTTATGTTTTTCCTACATTTCCCATCACACTGCCATGGTGGAGGATTTTGGCTATTGAGGAGTTGGGAATCTGTGAGAAAAAGCAGATCAGGGAATATAAGAATTTTTTTAAGCAGTTATAAAAGGATCTCACAGGTTATTATTTCCAAAAGTGGAAGATAAGGCATAATATAACTTGATTATATTTCATTCACCTGCTTTAGAAAATAGGGATATGACCTTGGATTGTTCTTGTGCCTGAGTAAAAGAACTGATTCTAGGAATTTCTGGGCTCCAGAATTTCTGTTCACTTTTCCTTTGTGAAAACCACCACTGACCAGTACTTCTGTAAAACAGGACATTCATTTATAGGCCTAAATACCTTCAAGCCTGATTTTTTTAAACCTAAGGATGTTTTTTTTCACTGTTTCATAACCCAAGAGATATTCCCCTAAAGAAAGGGTTTTGTTCTCTAAAAAGGTGCCTGATGTGTGTGCCAAGAGGAGTCACACACGTGTGACTCATGTACCAAATTATGCCAAAAATGAGGATTTGGTAAATTGTACAAGGATGGGAGCGTTACAAGTCCTCACTTATTGAAACAGAGAGTGAAATCATTCACTTCATTTATACCCATCCCCTCTCCCAAGATCTCCTGTACACCAGAAAATGCTTCTGAGGAGGTTTCACAATGGCCTGCAAAGGACGGAGGGGAAGACTGGCTGTTGAAGAGAAAGGTTGTAGGAAGTGCTTGTGACAGAATTGGAGTTACCTTCTAAATTCCCTCTTTTTCTGAGCTAAACTAAGACCCCTCCATTTTTCCTTGTTCCTGAAGGTGGAATCCAGATTTCAAATTCTGGGATTTCAAAAGCTACTCAATGGAAAAAAAACAGGAAATCAGAGATTCACTGGGGCTCCTGGAGGACTAAAGAAAGGCACACAAGGGAGAAGGCTGCTCTCCTTGAGTGGGATGAGATTTTTAATTTATGGCAGAATTTCATCCATAAATCCTTCCTAGCTGGTGATGAAACAGAAGCTCTTCTTTCTTTTCAGGTCTAGTTCAATGAGCAGAGCTGTCAGTTCTAAAAGCTCCTGAGCAACATGAAAACCTCCTGTCATCTCAGATGAACTCCCAAGTGCTACAGTTCACATCCCTTTGTGTCCCAAAGGATATTTTCAGCACAGAGGCATCGATCCCCAATCCTGGTCATTTATGTCTCCACCTCTGAAGAGTCACTTGGATCCTCAGCATTGGTAAAGAGATGGTGAACAGGATCTGCTGTGTTTGTTTCATCTCTCACTTCTCCAGTTCCATCCTCCATCAGGAGAGATCAGCTGTCAGCTCATGACCAATTAAAAGGAGAGGTGACAGTAATACAACAATTTGAATTTTGAATTATTTGAATGATTTGACTATTTGTAGTATTGTGGTGCTGTCCTCACACAAGGGATCCCAGCTATTATTAACAAAAAGCTGATATCCCTCAATGGAATGCAATAATCACAAATGTTGTTGAAAAATACGTAAGTTTATTGATCAAAACAGCTCAGGAAAGGAAGAGTGGCAGCTGCAACCAGTTTGGAAATGTATTCTGGAGATGATGTCCCACAATGTGACACGCTGTGCTCTCTGCATCCAGGCCATCAAACAGATTGGGACCCAGGAAGTGACTGATGGCACAGAATGTGATGTGTCCTAGCACAGAGTGTCAGCTCAGCCTCCAAAACACACGGGCTCCTCAGAAAACAGAGGCGCTGCTTAATGAGCAAAGGCCAGAGATCACACACTGGGTTTGTTCTGACATTGCTTCCGGGAAAAGGACCAGGAGCGACAGGAAAATGAGGTTTTGGAATGAAAATCAATCAATTCCTTAAAAGAGGGCAGTGGAGGTGCAGAGGAGGAGAAATGGTGATTGTGAAATTCGCAGTCCCCTGGGGGAGAGGTACATACTCAGAGTGGGGGACTGGAGTCGTGGCAGCTGGGACAGACAAGTCGGGATGTGGGAGTAAAATATGAGGATCAGGAATATATTTGGGGTATGAATAAAGGAAAGTATCCTGGAAATTACAGCAGGAGACCAGGTCACAAACCAAGGAGCTGCTGAGGGAGCTGGGAAAGGGGCTCAGCCTGGAGAAAAGGAGGCTCAGGGGGGCCCTTCTGGCTCTGCACAACTCCCTGACAGGAGGGGACAGCCGGGGGAGGTCAGCCTCTGTTCCCATGGAATGAGGGACAGGATGAGAGGAAATGGCCTCAAGTTGTACCAGGGAAGGTTTAGGTTGGATATTGGGAACAATTCCTGCCTGGAATTCCTGCCTCCCAGGGCAGGAGTGGAGTCCCCATCCCTGCAGGGATTTAAAAGCCCTGTGGATGTGGCACTTGGGGACACGGGTCAGTGGTGGCCTTGGCAGTGCTGGGGGATGGTTGGACTCAGCAATCTCTGAGGGCTTTTCCCAAACAAACCCGAACAATTCTGGGATTGTGAGATTATGTGACTTTCCCACACACAAAGTCTATGAGGCCCAGATAAAGGTGACCCATCACAGTCTGATTGTGACCACATATTCTGCTTTATCTGTTCTCTGACTCTGAAGGTGCTGAATTCTGGAGGTTTGGGGTACAAAAATTAAGGCTAAATTAAATACTCTTAAACTTGGACCCTTGCACTTGGCTTTCATCTTCCACCCTGCATATCCTTGGATCCTCCTGTACTCTGGAAAGAGTGAGACATTTGTGTGGTGATTCATTTGACATACTGTTTTCTTCAGGATAAAACAAATCATACTTAAAAATGTCCCTTTCTGAGCACTGATTATAAGGAAAGTAGTGACAAACTTGAATGGATTCCACCTCTAACACTGCAATAATATCACAGAGATTCAGGATCTGTTCAGGGGAAGGATTAGATGTACCTGAGTGTACAGAAATATTTATTAAAATACTGCCTCAACACCAATGGAGATTATGGGTTATGAACCAGAACAAACATTAACAGTAAAATACATGACCAAAATAGCAAAGGAAACAATGGCAGAGGAAAATAATGACACCAAGCAAAAGGAATCTATGATTGTGTAAGAGTCCTGTCTAGAAGGGCTGCCAGATCAGGAAGATAACACAGATATATGAGATACACAGTGTAATCAACCCTTGTGGTATTTCTGAGACTGTCACATCATTTCACTTCCCAAAAACTTAATTCATGGAGTTCTGTCATAGCATAATGAGCAGTTCTCATTTTTAAAACTTATTCTTTTTAACCTCCCAGAGAAGCTGTGGCTGCCCCATCCCTGCAAGTGTCCGAGGCCAGGTTGAATGGGGTAACACAAAAGAAAATAATAAAAATACAGACACCTTCCACTATCCCAGGTTGCTCCAAGCCCTGTCCAGCCTGGCCTTGGACACTTCCAGGAATGGAAGTCTAGAACTTCCAGAAATATAAAATTGAAAAGAAAATAGAGCAGCCTCAAAGCTGAAGCAGAGCCTGTTATTGAGGTATCCACCTAGCACGGACTATCCAGGCCATCTCTGCCATTCCTAGTTTTCATGGAGCCTCTTGTTAGCACAGGAACAGAATGAAGATGATAAAATACAACTGGATATACTTCAAAATTACAGACAACGCTTCTCAAAACCCCACTTGAAACCCTCACATTAACCAGCCTGGGTAAGAATGGCATCAGACAGGCCGGAAAACCAAGAGATCCAAACAAAGGATGGCGATAAACAGAGCGCAAGGGAGCGGGAGGAGGTGTCCAGTGGGGTGTGGTGAGCAGGGTTGTTAAGCCTGGGTTTATTTAGCAGCTTTATTAATGATCCCAACTAAGGGGTGAAAAGCACATGAATAAAACATGCCCTGGATGCTCATCTGGAACATGGTGTGTACACCGTGAAAAACGGGAAGCAGCACAAAGCTCCAGGCAGGAATTCCACGATGGAGCATGGAGAGAGGCAAAGCAGCTCCAGGAACATTCTGTTCTGTTGCAGAATATAAGTTTGCATCCCATAATTCCTGAGGAAAAAACTGCCTAGAAAGGGCAGGAACCACCTGAGGGAAAGCCTGAAAATTCATGGGAGAAATAAACTTTTATAAACTCTGGAAAACCACGGGCTGGGGCCTGTTCTCTGCTGGTCAGTGAATTCCTGGCTCTGCTCAGTTCAACATCTCCTCACTTGTGAATCAGCACCAGAAATGCCAAATTCTGGGGAAGCCTCTGCAATGTGAAACAATGCAGACCTAAAAAATCCCCTCCCAACTGCTTTCAATCACATTGTTTATTTACAATTTCCTCTTACAGGTTAATATTTACATAAATAACCTCCTAAGTGTGACTTTGGTTTTAGACTGCTCCTTTTTTAAGGGATCATCCTGAGAGCAGCTAAGCCTTGTGCCATGAAACACCGATGAGTTGTTACTGATTTTTATGTCCATGGCTTCTCAAAATGAGACTCGAGATAATTTTTGCTGGAAATTCACACACATGTTTAAAGTGGGAAAAGCCCTTTGAAATTCATGGCTGGCTGTGAATTTGTAAACAAAGAGCAGAGCTGCGTTGTTTCAAATCTCTAATTACATATATGGATATTGGAACTGGACGATCTTCAAAGTCCTTTCCAAACCAAACCAATCTAAGAAGATTCTACTATTCTATGTTATTAAAATTTTACAACATCCCAGAAAGGTACTTTTGGGCAAATCCTACCAATAAGACAATGACAGGTTAAAGAACTTCGCAACATCATTGGTAAAACATGTCTTGATTCATAAGACCCTTATTCCAAAGGGTTTGTCCAACTCCATCTCCAGCTCCTTGAAAAAATGTGTTTACAGGCTAAAAAAAACCCAGTGGAGGGAATTCAAGAGTCACTCTCTATTAATGAGTTAATATCACTCAGTCACCTACAATTTAATTTTTCTGAGGCCCTGATATTTTAATTTGGGTAATACTTCTATTAATTACAATGTCTAATAACAATGTCAACTTCAGACATCTGTTAAAAACATGTAATGTTAATTTATTGGAAAATCTCCAGCAGTGCTCAATTAAAATGTTCCCCAGTTAAGTCAATGCATATGATTTGTCAAGAAAAGCAAAATGGGATACAGTTAATAAAAATAACAGCAAACTCAAAACAGTAAGTTTTGAATTGCAGACTGACCAAATTCAAGATGCAAAACTTTTTATTAGGTGGCAGAACAAGAATTTTTGGAATCAGGATATTCTCTCACTGGCTCAGGAGCCTTGCTCTAAATTAGCACCTACAGGAAATATTTCATGGAATTATGGAATGGTTTGGGCTGCAAGGGACCTTGAAGCGCATCCAGTCCCACCCCCTGCCATGGGCAGGGACAACTTCCACGATCCCAGGTTGCTCCAAGCCCCATCCAGCCTGACCTTGGACACTTCCAGGGATCCAGGGGCAGCCACAGCTTCTCTGGGCACCTCTGCCAGGGCCTCATCACCCGTACAGGAAGAATTCCTTCCCAATATCCCAACTATCCCTGCCCTCTGGCACTGGGAAGCCCTTCTCCATCCTCTTGTAAACATTCCACCTCCACCTTTCTTTTAGGCTCCCTCCAGGTACTGGAAGGAGCCACAATTAGGTCACTCCAAAGTTTCTCTTTTCCAGGCTGAATGAACAATCCCAATTCCCATAAACCTTTTTTATGCTGAACATTGCAGGAAATATGTATTAACCTTCCCTTATCAGATTTTTCCTGCTGTAATTTCAGTTCTATATCACAAGACATTTTCCTTATTCTTTTAAGTATTTAGATTCACTAAGGCCTGTATTTGCCAGGGTGGGCTTTACTATTTTTAAAAAATTCCTGAACTTCACAGCAGAATTAAACCGAGATGTGAAACACCCAGCGCCTTCCATCAGAATGCTGCCATCCCATCATCATTCCCGTGCCTCCCCACACATCCCCACCCCTCCATCCACCTGGAATTAAGAATCCACGAATCCATGGCAGCGACGCCCAGCCCTGTTTTAGCGCCACATCCCAATTCCCACCGTCCCTCAAAGCCCTGCTGCTGTTCCTTTTCGCCTCGTGGAGCCATCGGGAGCCGCGTGTAGCTGGTGATAGAGTATCTCCTTCGCACACATTCCCTCTCCACGGCAGATTATCCGCCTGGAGGTTGCGCCAGGCTCCCGTCAGCTGTCACTCCACGGATGAGCGCCAACGCTCCGGTGCCTCATCCCCCCTGGCCCCGCTGACAGTGATAAATGACCAGCCCCAACGCTCAGCTGAGCCTCCCAATCTGCTCCAGACTTTTTCCTGGTGATCTCCCCCACTCAGCACAGCGAAGGGAAACCGGGAGAGCCAAGCTGGGCTTTGTTGAGATAAAGGGAATTGTGGTTTTACTGCGTGAAGCAGCTCAGAAGCTGATGGCAAAATGAAGGTGAGAACGGTGCTACCAATCACTGGTTTGTGTTTGTGCAGCCAGGTTTGGTCGCACAGATGATCTTTAAGGTGCCTTCCAACCCAAACCATTCTATAATTCCACAATTTCATGAAGATTCCAGGGCCTTTCCCCATGTCCAGCAGATCCAATGTATGTACGGGGCCAGCGGTGCCTGGCCTGGGGGAGGACTGGTCAAATGAACACAACGTTTGTTAAAGAAGTGATTTGTTATCTCCAATGTAGCACCTAATTTCTAATTCTCCAGGGAATCCAGCATCCAATGAATTTCACTCCTCTGAGGAAGAAAACAAGCCTGGTAAGGGATGACTATGTTGATTTGGAGAGGATGGGGAAGGGATTTAATAAAAAGCATTTCTGAAGTGAAATGGGAAGTAGTTACCCCAATTTAAAAAATTTCTTATGACTTCGTCATGAACAGCTGACATAGTTTAAGGCTACTTCTCAGTGACACTAATTGCAAAATAAAATATAAGGAACAAATGTCCTTTTTTTCACTTTTACCTTAAGCCAAACAAATCACTCCAAAATTTAAGGCTCAAACTCTGTTTCTTTACTGAAGTCATGACCCTTGAAAATCAAGCCAGCCACCAACCACTACAAAACTGCATCTGACATAATCCATCCTGAAGGGAAGGCTCACAGTAAACTCCCAATTCCCATTTTGTACCTTCCCAAGGTACAAAATAAGTAAGAGTGATTTTGGATGGGATGCAGAAGAGGGTTTGAATCAAAGAAGGATGAGTTTGGCTGGCCAGCAAACCTCAGCAAGCTCTCAGAGGGAGCCAGGGTTAGGCACTGAACCACAGAATCTTGGAGTTGGATCCATAGAATATCCCTAGGAGGAAAGGACCCACCAGGATCGTGAGTTCCAGCTCCTGGCCCTGCTCAGGACACCCCAACAATCCCATCTTATGCCTGAAAGTGTTGTCCAAACGCTCCTGGAGCTCTGCCAGCCTTGGGCACACAAGCAGAGAGCAATCCAGACAATCTAAAATCAGGTTTCAGCTTTGAACCTCCTTCTGAACAAGGTTTTCTCCAACTCTCTGTGTCTCCATTGAATGTGGAACAGGAAACATGGGAGATTTTAGCTCACTCATGCTAAAATTAGCTTCTTTATGCTCATTTCTATGAATAGCCCCACAAATCGCAGCAGATTTCAGCTGGAAATGAGAATTTATTCTGAAAATCATCAAAATTAACATTTCAACCTGTTATGGCAAGAGATAAACAAATAAAGCATGGAGTGTTGTAGGCTGGAAATTCTAAGTATGATTCATCTCATCCTAAAGCCATCAGCTAAAATATTCCAATCATTCCTTGAGGACAATTATCCTGTTGTGATGTGATGGAGCCAGGGGTGAGACTGGCCAAATGAATCCAACAATTTTATTATTTGTAAAGAAGTGATTTGTCATTTCCAATGCAGCACCTAATTTCATTTTCATTTTCCAGGGAATCCTGTATTTCCAACAAATTTCACTCCTCTGAGGAAGAAAACAACCCCATCAAGCCCAGTAAGGGTTGACTGTGTTATTATGTGTTAGTTGAACCCCAAAATTTACTATTTTAGTACATAAAATTCCATAAGTAACAGAGAATCCACTTGCCTTACATAACAGAAATCCAACCTTTCCTCAATCAGGACATAGAAACTATTTGTGCCCAAATCCTCAGCACATTCTTTCTTTCCTAAAAGTTTCCTCCTTTTATTAACAAATAAGGGTCTATTTAATAAAGTGCCTTGTTTAGAAGTTTAACATTCTTCCCAATTTTTCTTTCCCAGATTCCCAAATCTGAATTTGCTCTGAACAATCTTAATAACAGAATTTCAGTCTTTGGCTCCGTCATTCAATGAAATTACTGACAAACTTTGCTAATGCTTGTGGTTTCGTGCCAGCCAAAGCACATTTTTGGGACATAAAAGAGATGTAGGGGTTTTCAACAATTTTTTTCCTTCCTAAAATGACAAAACGAATGATGATTTTAGTCCTTTAACGTGTCTTGATTTACCAGAAATCAACATAACAAAGTGCCCTGAGTTTTTAAAGCCTATTTAGCAGAAAACACAACAGTTCTACGATATTTTTACCCTTCTGTTGCTGAAACAGTGTCATAAATGTGACTCAAATTTTGCACTGATTTTTCTTGCCTCAGCTGCAGCCTCTGGTGCTACAGAATCAAGGACACTTTTCCACCATGATTCAACAGCTCCCATTGAATTAATGGCAGATTTTCCTGAGAGCTCAGCACTTTATATTGCAGGATCTTTCCAAAAACTGGCTCCTGGGTATTATTTCGACTGGTATTCAAGGAAAATAATTGGATTTTAACAGGGTTGGTGTATATTTTATCACATAACCAAGAGAACTTTCCTCGTGATGAGGTTCAAATTTCTTTCTAAGCTACAGCCTCTCACAAATGATCCACGTACCAAATTTTATGGCAAGCAATTCACAGAAAGATCTGAGCCTGGAAGTTATGGTTCTGAATTTGTGATATTTTTGAATTTAGACTTGTTTAGAAAGAGGAGGAATCTTTTATCTTTGTACAAATGGAGATGGAATACGGTTGAGCTGCTGACAAAATTCAGACAGCAAGTAGTGCCCGCTCCTACCAAAGATTCAGGGGTGATGCCCACAGATGAAAGGCTCTAAATGGCATTACCAGAGCTCAAAAATATCAAGTTAATTGGTGAAAAAAACCAACTATAATTAAGTTTCTCTGACCTTCTCACATTAAAACATTTCCAATAACAATAATTATGTTTTTCTCAACAGTTTATAATACCTCTCAAAGTAAGATAATGTTTATTGCTCTAGATCCATAAAACACTCCAAAACCAATTTAACAAGCAGTGAGGGAATAATGAAAATATAATTGCTGTCTTTATTAAAGTTACTGCTGCACTTTCCCTGGTATTTGAAAACTGGCAACCAAAATCGTGCATTCAATATAAGTAATATATAGAGAGAGGGGTGATGATTTATCAGGTAGGGTAAGGCAAGTTAAAAACCAGTTTTGAGTCAGAAATTACAAGGGATCCTAAAGCTCATGCCCTGCCATGGGCAGGGACAACTTCCACTACCCCGGGCTCATCCAAGTCCCTCCAACTCTTTGCTTACTTGAAGGCAAAGTTTCTCTTCCAAATGAAAAAAGTATTCATGGCTCTTTCAGGAAAACCACTTCAAATTTTATTTACTGCAGCCAAGGGATTCTGTAAGCCTTTCTTGTGAAGGGTTAGAATCTCACCATAAAAATGGGAACTTGAGGAGAATGACAGGCTCTTTGTTTCTGATAGAATCAGGTTGAGCTTTTTGTGACACTGATGTTCAAAAACATATTTCATATTTCAGGAAAAGACCACAGAAACAGAGTCTCCAAACCAAGCTCTAAAGCAAAACACAAAGCATCCTTCTAATCTCCCCTATTCTTCTGAATCCTTGCAATCTCGAGATTCTTTCTGAGCTCAGGGTCATGTCTCCATTAATGTTCTACATTATCCTGTAGAGTGAAGCACCATGTTCCCAATTTTATGTGTCAGTTAAATCAAACAATTATTGTTATTGTTGTTATTTTATTTGACAATGCAGCGGCAGAACTTTTAATAAAGGACTTTTCATGATGATGAAGGAGAAAATTACTTTGGGGGATAATAAATGAAGCCAGGCCTGTGCCTGCAATGATACATGAAAGTTTAAAGAGTGGAAGAAAAAGCAGAACATCATATTCAGCTGAAGAAAAAAAAGAAAATTTAAAATATCAGTGGTCACTTTATACAGGTTTTGTTCCCTTAAACTTCCCCATCAATGGCAGGCAAAAAAGTTCAAAAATATCTCAGCCCAAAACACCTGGAGTTCTGAAACAACTTGGAAAAACATCATTCATAGAAGTAATTTTAAACCTTCCTATACCACTATTTTAATTTCTTTGATATAAAAAAAAAAAAAAGTATATAAATTGAGACACTTGTCTTTCAGACTCTAAATTTTCTGCATTAAACACAGCTTTTCATTATTCCTGATCTAATAAGTCCTATTCTCATCTGGGCTATCAGCAACTCAATAAGTAATTACTATCCACCTTGGGCTGTTCCAGTCCATTAGACCAGTGCTGATGACTCAGTGGAGGCACAAAATGAGGAGCACGGAGCTGACGAAGGCACAGAAAGCGAGGAGAGGAAATATGCTGCAGCTGGAATTCCTCCCCATGGCTGGGTTTACTGAGAAATCCTCAAATCAAATAAAATAAAATCGATATGATCGAAGGCTTTGCACAGATAAATATAAAAGCTGTTCTCTCTGATGCTACAGAGGGATGTGAGAGCAGGAATTCATTCCTGATCTAAGCATAAGGAATTAACTCCTGTCTAAGAGACACTATTGAAAGGAAATGGTACTGATTCATCTCCACACAGCCCAGGCCCGGCTCCCCTCCAAAACCCGGAGTTATTCCATGGAGTCAAAGAGGTTTGGAAGTTAAATTCACTCTGATCCTTTTCTCACCTTGGCCAATCATTGTGGCCTTCCAGCACCTGAAGGGAGCCAACAAAAAAAGATGGAGAGGGAATTTTTACAAGTGCCTGGAGTGACGGGACAAGGGGGAATGGCTTCAAACTGAAAGAGAGTAGGATTAGATGGGATATTGGGAAGGAATTCCTCTCTGTGAAGGTGGTGAGGCCCTGGAACTGTGGCTGCCCATCCCTGGAAGTGTCCAAGGCCAGGCTGGATGGGGCTTGGAGCAACCACAGAATCACAGAATTGCTGAGGTCAGAAAAGCCCTCTAAGATCATTGAGTCCAATCACTATCCCAGCACTGCCAAAGCCATCACTAAGCTCACAGAATCACTGAAGAATAGAATAATTTTGTTGAAAAAGGCTTCTGAGATTACCAAATCCTAACCATAAAAGCATCAAAGGCCCTACCCAAAAAATTGCCATTTCTTCACTGCTTCTTGATCAAGGGAATCTCTGTGAAAGCAGAGGATGATCACTTAAAATCCTGTTAGGCAAAGGAGGGAGCAGGAAGCTGGATTTCTCTGCTGAGAGCATCCATGTTCCAAAACTCTTGGGTAAAATTCAGCTTTTTCTTGCTTTATGTCCCAAATGGATACACTTGGGTTTAAATCTGTGTCCCCAAGAGCCACATCCACACAATTCTTCCCCAGGGATGGGGGACTCCACACTGCCCTGGGCAGCTGAACCCTTTCCATGAAGGAATTGTTCCCAATATCCAACCTAAACCTCCCCTGACACAACCTGAGGCTGTTTCCTCTTGCCACAGATTGAGAGGGAAGGTTCCAAGTGGATGGAGGGAGGACTGTGAGGATGAAGCCCTGGAACACTTTGTACAGAGAGATTGTCTGACCCTGCTTTGACCCGAGACCTCCTGAGGTCCCTCCAGCCTGAGTCAGTCATGTTCCTACCAGATGATTTGTCCTTCTGAAAAGAGAAATTTTAGGAGATGATTGAGGGGCCACCTCTGTCAGGACAAACAGATTTATAGGCGATATCAAGTGCTCAAATAAAACCACTCGGTGATGAACTCCACAGCGAGTTTTCAATCCCAGCTCTTAAATTAAAGATTGCCTGACACAGCCTGTCCAGGGCTTGTGACTCACGGTTTTGTTCCTCACTGGTGTTTATACAAATGAATTAAAATTACGTAACTGTCAACAAAACCTTTACAGAGGATTGAGATATTCTGCTGACCAGGGTAACAGCACAAAAAAACACTTCTAGATAAGTGCCCACAATTAAAGGGACATCCACATATTGAAATACATACGTAGAGTTCCCAATGCAGGGAAAAAAATATGGCCCAGTTTGTGTGAAGGCTGTTTGTCATTACACAGATAATTTTACATTTGATTTCTTTACTCAGGGTGGCTCGTTAGTTTAAGTAAAACCAATGCTCAACATTCATTTTATTGAACTCCGTCTCGTCAAATCAAAATCAGAGTTAAAGCAAAAATGCTTTCACTGTAATTGTATTTTTCTGGAACATTCCAATTCAATCTCAAGTTCACAATAGCAATTAAAGACAGGGTATTTTTTAATATCAATATTTCTAACAGATTCCCTACATCAAAACAATCCTTTGACCATTTGGCCACCTCAGTTTTATCCCCAGTTTACAGACAGAAACCCAGGAATTTTGCAGGATCAGTCACAGCCACTTTACAGCCTTGCAGATGACACGCACTAGAAAATTTTTAATGAGCTGATCTGTAAGGAAAAATGTCTTTATTAAGATGTGTTGTTCCTCTCTCAGTGGCTAAATGATTGTTTCCAGAAGCAATAATCAGCTACTGATATGAAAGCACCCAGTTAATTAGCGAAGGGTTGTACTATTCAAGGAAGCTGCATTATTCAGTCAGCCATAGGAAAGAGTTTTATTTTACAATATTATTAAATGCAGCTTTTGAAATTGTTTAGCTGGCAATGCAATTCTTGAAACATGATTTTCACTAGAAAAATATCTCTGCTGGTTAATAACTGCAAAAGAAAACACACAGAGTCAGGCAGCCCCGTTCTTGTGCAACAGGATTATTTCCTTTTATTGCTTTTCATCTTTTAATTATTGTAGTAGAGATTACAATAATCACTAATAAACAATTATATAAAATACTTGGACAGTGAACTGAGAATCAAAATACAATTAAATTGCTTCCCTAGTTATATTTCATGCAGAAAGTGGTGGATAAAGTCTTTCATATTTGACTTTCTGGATCTCCAGCAAATCACTAAAATATTATCTTAGGTGTCAAAGACTGGGAATGAAACTTGGTTCAATTACATAGAGAGAATGTTCACACAAAGGGACTACTTTGGCTGTTTCCTCCAAAACTAAATCCAGATTTAGTTTTATTAAGTGGGAAATATCTGTAAATTTAAACTATGACATTTATCCCGTCACAGAACCAAATAAATGGTTTGGGTTGGAAGGGGCCTTAAAGATCATCCTCTTCCACCCCTGCCATGGGCAGGGACACCTCCCACTATCCCAGGTTGCTCCAAACCCCATCCAGCCTGGCCTTGGACACTTCCAGGGATCCAGGGGCAGCCACAGCTTCTCTGGGAAAACCACTCCAGTGTCTCTAATGGAAGGTTCTGGACTGGAGCTCACCAGAAGTAAATGAACTCTGCAAGGGGAGATGTGAAGGCACAAAAATAAATCACCAGGAGACACACAGATCATTGATTTCACCACTGCCAGAAGTGACTGCAAAGAGAAAAAGGAACATTAAAAAGTTAGAAGTGGGAAGTTATCCAAATTTCCTAAGAAAAGGCAGGGGGTTGGCAGTGGGACTGACAGATTCTGAGATGTCACAGTTGAACAACTTACTGGGGACTGAAAAAGGAACAAAATAAAAAAGATGAGCCTGGAAAGAGGTTACAGGAATCCCATCTTCTCCCCTGCTCCCTCTTCATCCAGTCCAGATGTTTTATAGGAATTTCACTAAGAGAAATACATTAAAAGATAAGGGAAGTGTAAGAAAAGATTCTTGTGATGAAGTGAGGAGGAGGAAAATTTTATTTATTGACTGTAAATTTGGGCTAAGGAAGCATCACTTTCAACCACAGCACTTCCAAGCACTAACAAGGATCAATAATGACAAAATGACACTTTGATTACAGCTAACAGAGAGGAAAAAAAATTTGACACAGTTCATGGTAGCAGGAAAAAATAGGGACTGGAAAAATGCCAAGCAATTTAATTTAGAGCTTGATTAGGCCACCTTCCCCTTACACCCTTCCACAAGAAGCAAAGCAAGATAAGGGGCAAAGCACTCCTTGAACTGGAAGAAGGGGACATGATTTATTTTCAAATTCTGGGAGATTTCCAAATCTGAAATAGGCTGTCAGCTTGTTGATAAGTTATAGAAGATGACAAGCAATATTTAGTTTGGGAAATGTTCTCCAAAATTCCTCCTCCTTTAATCTCTTTCCCTCCTTTTCACTAATCCTGCCTCACCCCCACCCCAGGCATGAAAGGGTTGTAAGGAGTTTTTTAGGGCCATCACTTCAGCTTTCAGCCAAAAGAGTGGCTCAACAGCAATTCAAGGCGTTCTCAGAAGCCTCCAAGTGTTTTGCATTTGCTTCTGTTTAGGGTTTTCTTTAAAAAAAACCAACTCGATTGTTTGTTTATCACCTCAAGCACATTCAGTGAGCGCTGAACAATCTCTCCTCATGCAGGAGAAAAAGGGAAAACAGCTGGAAAACTCTTACTCATCCTGTTCCTCTCCAAGAGACCAGGAACAGGCACAAAACCTTTGGAAAGACACGCTGCCAGATGGAAGACAGCAAGTGGCCAGAAACACGGAGTTCAATTATTTGCTGCATTGTTCTCCAGTGTTAATTCAGAATTTGGGAGAGCTGCTCAGTGGCTCTGGGCCAAAATAACCATCAGCAAAAATCCCACCCTGCTGTGGGAGGAACTCAAAGGAGGCAAGGGGCTCACACTGTTGGTGCCTATATTTATAAATGCATATTTAATGTAATAAAAGAAGAAAAAAAAAATTGAAAAAAGCAATGAAATGACTGAGTTACCCTGGACACTGGATTTACAATTCTTAAATACACTTAAATACAGCTGATGTTATTTTACAGGCCTGAGGTCTCTGAGAAACCTGTACAACAATGAACAAGAGTGAGAGATTTACAGTGATGTTGCGGTTATTACAGCTCACTGAACACATGTGGAATTCTACATTCCCAGGAAAAGAAGAAAAAGCCACTAGAAAGAGGGAAGGCTTATTGCAGAAAAGTGGCACAAAGAGACACCATTAAAAACACCAGTTTAATCATATTAAAGCTCAAGAATCACAGAAACATGGAATGGTTTGGGCTGGAAGGGACCTGAAATTTCTTCCAGTCCCACCCCCAGCCATGTGCAGGGACACCTTCCACTATCCCAGGCTGATCCAAGCCCCGTCCAGCCTGGCCTTGGGCACTTCCAGGGATCCAGGGGCATCCACAGCTTCTGTGGTTAATCTTTACCAGGGCCTCAGCACCCTCACAGGGAACAATTCCTTCCCAAAATCCAATAAAAATATCTCCTCTTTTAGTTTAAAGAAGATGACCATGAATGGAAAGTCCTGTTTAGAAAGGAAAGAGTCATAAAGCTGACGTATAAAATGGAAAATGGGGCCATCCAGACTGATTAATTAGCAGACCATTGCATTACATTCATTTATTAACAGTTTTTCCTCTATTAAACCCAGTAGAATATTTTTCATAGCCATCAAATGGAATCCATCATCCTTGCCAAGGGAAAGTCCACAGGTAGAGAGTTAGGACTGATGAACAAGGAGGGAACAGGATGGACAGAACATGGAGTAAATTAATGTACTGGGAATGGAGAGGGCTCCAATTATCACAAATAAATCCCATTACCACCAGCCAGGGGAACAAAAGGAGGTAGGTGAAGAAATCCCTCCAACCTCTCCTCACACTCTCCAGGAAGAATGCTGCACCAGGAATTGTTTGTGCCCTGAGCCTCATGATCTGTGACAGATCCACCAGAGCCCAGGTCAGGGGGAAAGCTCCAAACCAGAGCCATTAATATTTGTGCTTGATTAGTGGTTTTGATGTTCAAATCAGTACTAAATGTTAACGACTTAATCAGCAACGGAAAGAGATATAATTTGAATTAGTGCTAGATCTTGACAAGGAAACAAATTTAATACAGGGAAATGAAGTGAGTAAAGTAAAGAAGTCACAGTTGTTACAACAGAGGACATTAAGTGTGGGAACTCTAAAGATGCTGAAGTCAGACTTGTAAGATTTGAATTTTGCCCTCAAGTGTCTCACAAGTTTCCTGAACTGGGACAGGCAAATCACTCCAGTTAAACATTTGTAGTTGGTGGAAAGCAGGGGGCAAGACTTGCAAGAGAAGCCCAACTCAGAAACAAAAATCATTGAGCTGCAAAGGCAAGGCCTGACCGTGTGAAACTGAACCAAACCACTGCTCCAGTCCAACTGAACTCTGTTATAGGACACATAAAATCGGATCATGGAATGGTTTGCGGTGGGAGGCACCTTTAAAATCATCCAGTTCCACCCCCTGCCACGGGCAGGGACACCTTCCACCAGCCCAGGCTGCTCCAAGCCCTGTCCAGCCTGGCCTTGGACACTTCCAGGGATCCAGGGACAGCCACAGCTTCTCTGGGCACCCTGTGCCAGGGCCTCCCCACCCTCCCAGCCAACAATTCCTTCCCAATATCCCATCCATCCCTGTCCTCTGGCAGTGGGAAGCCATTCCCTGTGTCCTGTCCCTCCATCCCTTGTCCCCAGTCCCTCTCCAGCTCTCCTGGAGCCCCTTTAGGCCCTGGAAGGGGCTCTGAGCTTTCCCTGGATCCTTCTCTTCCCCAGGCTGAGCATCCCCAGCTCTCCCAGCCTGGCTCCAGATAATTGATGTACAAAACAAACTCCAGCCAAACCCATTTATATCATTACAAATCTCCAGACAGTAATTAGTGACGGAGAAAAACGCTCACCACAGGTACCACTCTGCATTATTTTATAGTGAGTGACACATTAATGCCTGAGCTCCCCCTGGGTGAAGGACAAGAAGAACAAAGGAGCTCCCAGGGGTCACAGTCACCCTCGTTAGTGCTGCCCTGGATTTGGGAATCCTGCAGTAGAGCTGATCCCAAAACATTCCTGTAGAAAGCTGGGCTGATATTCCAGCAGGATAAAAAACCCTGGAATCTGCTCTACTTCTGCTTCAGCAGCACTTGCTGTGCAGGAATGTGCTCAGGAACTGGGATTTAACAGTCCTGCAAATTACTCACACAGGAAGGTCTTGGTCAGGTGTAACATCCACCAGGAAAAGGGGAGACACAGGAGGAATGTTTTTGCAGAAGGTCAGTATTTGCTGACCAAACTTCAGTCTCAAGTAGCAGAATATTAGAAATCACTCCTAGAAACCACAATCATTCATTGTGAGGAAAATATGGAAACAAAACCCAGGGATTTTCCATCAGGAGCTCAGTGGTAGCAGCAGTGTCCATGCACTAATAATTGAGCTTGACCATTGCTCACAGTGGCTTCATTTCACATTCCCTATAAAACTTCCATTGCTCAAAGAAAATTTTTGTGTTTCAATGTCTCCATCCAATTTTTATAGAATTTTTTCCCATTTCAATGTCTCCATCTATTCAGTTTTTATAAATGCTACACAACTTTAATTCAGCTTCTTCTCGGGACATATTTTGGGAAAATAAAGGAATATTTACCCATATTCAAAATAAAAATCTTTACAAAATATTTAATTTGAGAGTTCAAATTGCCCATCCCCCCTCTTTTTAAAGCAGGAACTTGGCTGTAAACCTTGGTTTGCTCAGTGTTAAGTATTCATTTGGATTTCCCAGTCTGGAATTCAAAGCAGAAGCCTCAAAGCTCATTGCTCTCTTCAATCAATCTAAAAGCTGTCAAAATCTGCTGCTCTGGAGACAGGCTGGGAGAGCTGGGGGTGTCCAGCCTGGAGAAGATGCACTGGACTTTGTTATTAATTACCACTGACATTACACATAATTTGCATTTATTCCCTCACATGTGTCAATATCCCACATTAAACCCCAGAAATTCCCATCTCAACAGCCTGACTTGGAAGATTTTTAAACAAATAAAATTTATTGCAGAAAATAAAAAACAATCTTCAGGTTTAAGCTGATGAAAATTCCTGCCTTACTAAGGACTATTAATTAAGCCCAAACACATATCTTTCGAATTAAGCTATGCTATGATTCTAATTAATTTTATGGTAATAATTTGCTATGACATCATTGGAGTTTCTCTCCATTATTTTTCCAAAGGAAAAGAACAAACAGTAGCATTTCCCAGGGCTTTGGTGAAGGTTGTTGTCTTATGGTTTGTTTCATTTTGGTTTTAATTTGTAAAAAAGGTTCAATTCTTTGTACACTGTAAATCAAATTAAGGCCTGCCTGGGGACTCATCAGCCCAAGCATCTAATGAAGAAAATACATCAGGGCTGATGCAAATTTATTGGCTGATTTCTGCACAAAGGAAACAACAAAACAGCCAAGAAGAACCACATATTAATGAGGAAACATGATATTTAATTAAATAAATATCCTCGGCACTGCTCCAAGGAATGGGGTTACAGGGGTGTTGGACAGCCGAATTTTGAAGCAGGTTACTGAGATTTAAACCACATTGGGTTTCTTTCTACTTACAGAGCAAATGAACAGTTCCTAGAAATCAGCCAAATAAAAGCACAATAACAGCACAGGTCCTCAGCTGATGTTTAATTGCTTCCTTGAAAAGAAAAATCCTATTTTTGTTAACGCCACATTGATACTTACTGAAAGTACTTTCATTCTTTCCATGAAAATAATTCAGCAGCTTAATTATTCTATTACTAATGCAATCTCAAATAATACACTGAGAATAGGTTAGAGAATTTTAAGAATTCCTTGTTTGGATGAAGAGTGAAGGAGGTCTTTGAGGAACAGGTGTCCTTTGAAGTGTTTTAGGAATAGCACAGCAATTTAACCCTGACAAAGAGCCTGGGCTGGGATGGAGATGAGGGAGAGATGATTCGTTTCACCTCAGTGTGGCTGAGACAGATTCAACAAAGCTTCCTTGAACCGAACCTATGCAATAGAAGGGGTTGGAACTGGATGATCTCTGAGGTCTCTCCCAACCCAAACCATTCCAGGATTCCATGAAATTGAAATTATGTTGGTCTCCGTATCTATTTTGGTCTTGGACCCTCAACAGGAAAAAAGCTGTAACAGTATCAGGGTCTCCATAACAAAACAAAATATTTGGTACCTTTTGTTCATATGGAGTGTGTTTATATTTACTGGTGAGTTTTTGCTGTGGTTTTATTTTAATTAGTGAGATGAGGAGAGGGAATGAAGTTTTCGTGGATGACTAAAATGGTTGATTCTCCTAGAGGATAGTGGAGTTTAATCATGGACTTCAACTTAATCCTGCTTTAGTCTAAAAGTAAGAACATGATGCAATCTCTACTGATTTTTGACCTGTTCCCATTTGGGATCTCAAATCCCTTCCAGACCCCAAACACCATCAACCACCTGTAAAGGCTGAGCAGTTCTAGGGTCACTTGTGCCCGTTTTGGCAGCCAAAAAACAACACCTTTAGTGCAATTGCAGGGAATTCTCTAAAATATGTCAGGTTTACTCACACTTTTTAATACATGCATCGTGTGATGTCTCCCAATTTTCTGTCTCTCCATTTTCTCTCCCCTTTCATCCCATATCCAATTAGCAAAGGACAAAAATCCACTTTTTATGCCGATAAGCAAACTTTTGATTATTACTTTCATCCCTTACATGTTCATTAGCAAATACAAACCCAGA
The DNA here is from genome assembly GCF_049639895.1 of Pseudopodoces humilis. Classification (NCBI taxonomy): domain Eukaryota; kingdom Metazoa; phylum Chordata; class Aves; order Passeriformes; family Paridae; genus Pseudopodoces; species Pseudopodoces humilis. Next base: position 111,830,472 of record NC_142202.1, read on the forward strand.
CAAACATAAAGGATTCCATAATCTGCAAACAGCCTGTGGTTCAATTCCATCCAGGATTTCATTACCCTCAACAAATGGGAGTTGTTAAAAAGTCTGAGCAGAAAAATCATACAGAACTAATATCTATATATCTGTAATATCTATCAGGGTGTTTCTATCACTTCCATTAAATTATGTAATGGTCTCTTCTTCACCATAATTCCAACAACATTTTTTTTTTTCCCTGGACTGTTATCAAGCTTTGAAAATTTAGCTGACAGGTTTGTCAGCAAAGCAGTGACAGTTTGAATCTTCCCCAAATCACTCTAATAAACCACAGCTGTACTTTGAACTAAAACATCCCATTATCCCTCTTTTTGCAAGATTCATGTTGATTAGTCCTCAACTAAAGGAGAGTGAACGCCTCTTGAACATGTTTTACAGCGAAGAAACAGGCTGTGAGTGCGCATGGGAGATAAAAGGAACGTTCATCTCGGGAAAGTTATCAATAAACTATCTAAAAAAATGCAAATTCTAGCTTTCATTATTATTAATCACTGATTTGGGCCCTCTCTCTTGCTGGGAGCTGAGCAATCTGGCTCCAAGCCAGCAAAGCACTTAAGCATTTTCTTATCTTGCTGCATTGAAGTCGGTATCACCATTCACACGCTCGAAGTTAAGCGTGTGTAAAACAGAATGTTCAGCCTCGCTCCAGCCTGAGCGCCCCGGAACAGCGCAGTTAATGGAATATGGAAATGGGAGAATCAAATCCTAGGCCAGGATGTTCTACAGATTGAAATAATGCTCATTTTTAAATAGCTCTATTCCTCCAAGATCTGCTCCATTTCCTCAGGTTGGCGGTGTCCGACAGAGGAGAACGATGGGAGGATTACAATTCAAATATTATCTTATCCTATTTATCCCTGTATCCTATAAAACTGTAATTGCTGGGGACTTGAGCCATGCCTGGTGGAGCTCTGGCTGAAATCAGAGTTGCAGCAGGGCTGAAACTCTCCCCATGTGCTTTTTCCATGAATGTTGGGAGACTTCAGGACGTTCAAGCTTTTGAAAACCTCCATTAAAGAGCTTTTATGAACTCCTGTTGCAGTTTCCATAGAAACAGCTGATCATAATTTCGGGGAGAATATAAAACCTTTTCCAACACGTTTGATGGTAATTTTCTCCAAATGACCTCCAGGTAATTAATGTGATGGTTTGACCCCTGCTTTAACATTATTTTCTAAGAAACAAGCTGCAATGCTCCATTAAAACCCTGAATGCATTGTTCATACCAGGCAAAAAAAGACGTTGGAAGTTTGGGATCTACTCAGGCAGGGATTGTGCATGTGGCCAGTTCATGTTTCTGGTTCTTTTAAGACGTTTCTGTGATCTTGGGGAAGACCACATTGATGTGATAACCTCTGTGCCTTTGCAGAATTCACAGCCAGAAACCTTGACTTGAAACCAAATAAAACCAAAGTTGTCCATCCGTCTAAATCCCACTGGGAATCTGTGATGTCCAAACTTCAGGATTTACTGCATGACTTGCACACAACATAAAAGACTTTGTAGTGATCACCCTCTATCAGAGCAGCGCTGCTTTTCTGGAAATGCTCCTGCAGCACAAAGAGAAATCATTATTCAGAATTTTACTTTATTTTCTCAAGATGAAAAGCAAATAAAGTAAAAAATATTTTACTTTTTCAAGAATTATTTAGGATTTGATTCTGATGGTGGTATTAGACATTCACAATTTTGGAAAAGTCATCAAATCATGAAATGGTTTGGATTGGAAGGGACCTTAAAGCTCATCTAATTCCAACCCCCTACCATGAGCATGGACACCTTCCACTGTCCCTGGCTGCTCCAAACCCCGTCCAACCTGGCTTTGAACCCTTGAACCTTTTTATTATTCCCAATATTTCAGTTCTCTTTTCCTATCCCAGATGAACTCTGTTCATCCAGTGATACTTCCAGCTCTGCCTAGAGTCCTATATTTACTTTTTTTTTTTTAATTCCATAAGAAAATGTAGAAATGTAAGAAAAACCTGCCACTTTTCAGAGATCTCATTCCTAGTTATGCACTCCCATACTTTGTCATCACGTTACACAGAACGGCACCTTTGATCAAAAATGAGTAAATCAAAAAAACTCAAAGGAAAAAGTAAAAGACTCAAATGAAAGGACGCTGCTTTCTGTATAAAAGCTTTGCAGTCTTCTCCAAATGGAATTATTTGTATATGGAATCATAAAATCATAGAACCCCTGGAAAAGTCCTCTCATACCATGGAGTTCAATCAATATGATCATCAATACACGAAAACTACCAGCTGATCAAAAGTATCCCGACAAATAGATCCACCAGAGTGTGTCCTCAAACAATCTGGGCTATTTTGTGCATTTATTTAGAGATCTCTGCTGAGGTACAAAATAGAAACCACTCTTTATGGGAGTGTTAAATCGTGCAGAGCAGAAATCTGTGTCTGACTCAGATCCTTAAATTGTTCAGCTCACGTGGACGTTTTATTTTCCATTGGGTTCTGTTACCATTGGAAACGCTGCTGCTCTCGTGGACAGAAATTTAAAATACAGTTCTGATTATCTGCCATGGATCTCAGACACCTTCTAGCTAGCACAGAAGGAATTCTGACATTCCTCACATGGATGATTTGTTTGCTGCTCACTCCAAGTAATGGGAATTTCCTGCATTACCTCCCTGGATCATCTCTTTCCACAACCTGAGACAATGTAACTCTATTTATAAGGAATAAAAAGGCATTCGTATAACAAGAGCTATTCCAGTTCACTTTTGGGTGGAAAAGGAAGAGCATTTATTTCAATTTATTCCAATGGTTTTTCCACAGTTCTCAGGATCTGACCAAAGTTTCAGAGTATTCTGACAGGTTCTTCAGGTTCCAGGGTGGAAACCAAAGGTTTTGCCTGACATTGTGTGACCCATGGGCGATGATAAAGGAGGTGAATTCCTCCAGAGCTTCTCCCTCACACAGAAGACTTCAGAGTTGTATTTCCATAAACAAGGAAAAAACCCCTTCCTTTTCTCCTTGGACTCTGCATAACATTGTAAATGTGCATTTAACCTCATCACTTAGCGGGAAGGAACAACCTAATTTTAGTTATGCAAAGATACCCGCACTGCCATCTTCAATCTCTTTTTCTGCCATCTGAATAGCCACTAGCTTATTCACTTCTCTTCCCTCACTATTCTTTTTTATTGTGATTATTATTTTTATATTACTCTTTCCGGAAACTTTACGCACCAGAAAAGTCATTACCTCAAGTTTGATGCTCCAGTATTTATTGCTGCAGGACACTGATTGTTGGTTTGGCTGTCCAAAGTCACCGCTGTCCTCCCCTAAGGGTTCAAGAGCTGCTCTTTTTCCCCTGAAAAACTGCAGTGGGTGCAAAAGTCCTGTGATGTGATCCTGCTACAGATTCTGTTCTGATTCAAAATTTTACTGTTAACTAACTTTTTCTATAAATGTCTTTCTCGAGGGGGAGGAAAATCATGGAATGAATGGTTTGGGTGGGAAAGGGCCTTAAAGATCATCCTGTCCCGTCCCCTGCCATGGGCAGGGACACCTTCCACTATCCCAGGTTGCTCCAAGCCCCGTCCAGCCTGGCCTTGGACACTTCCAGGGATCCAGGGGCAGACACAGCTTCTCTGGGAATTTCATCCCAGCCACACCCTGACAGGGAACAATTCCTTCCCAATATCCCATCCATCCCTGCCCTCTGGCAGTGGGAAGCCATTCCCTGTGTCCTGTCCCTCCATCCCTTGTCCCCAGTCCCTCTCCAGCTCTCCTGGAGCCCCTTTAGGCACTGGAAGCTCATTCTTTTTAATCTTGATTTATTATCTTCAGTTCTCTAAAGAACATTTCCTCACCTTGTTAGTCTTTAAAATGCAAGAGGAAAACTACATTTCCACTCCACCAGAATTTGTTCCATTTCTGGCACACTTTGCTCAGCTCCAGCTTCCTGTGAAAGAAACCTGACACATAAAATTGAGCTTTATATCCCCAAGTGATCCTTAACACTGTTCTGGATTTCCAGTAGAAATGCAAAGTGCTGAATCTACTGCTCTGTTGTTAAATGAGTGGAAAAATTCCCTTCTTGGTTGATTGTGGTCCCTCAGCTTCCCTCGGCTTATTTATTGAGAGGAAACACTTTGAATCCTATTGAAACCTCTACTGAAATTTTATTCTGCAAAATTCAGTGTATTGGTTGATTACATACAGAGCCAAGCCAGTTTGATTGTGCTATTTTTATAGGAGTGTCCAAAATAGAACACAGCACTCAAACCAGGCAAGTAGGACAGAATAATGACCTTATTCGAGGTGTTTGACATTTTTAATAGGATCACATTGCTTCTCTCTGAAATTCCTCAGCTCGAGCAACCGTGAATTCCAAACCTGCAAAATCCCACTATCATTTTCTAAGACAATTTTGAGCACTTTATGTATTTTCTACACACCTCAAACAGGTTTATTTGCACTTCAGCTGTCATTTCACCACTCTGTATAGCTTTAACACCTCAATCCCTTTTTTCCTGCTTGCTTCAAGGTTCCTAAAATTTATCTGCAAATTCTCATGAGCACACACGCACTGAAAATTGTGAGATAGAAAAATTGTGATTAGATCATCCAGTGATAATCTCATCTACCATCAAACTGTAGTTTCAGTGGATTAAGAACAACTCAAAACCTCAGTTTAGGACACCTGCAGCGTCCTCTGGAAATGGGATGTTTGGGTTCACTTCCCTGCTAGAGTGAATGTTTATTTATTATCTATTAAGTGAAAAAAGGTCATGGAATAATTAAATTGGAAAATACCGCTGAGATCATTGAGTTGAACAACTAAAGGTCAAAGGCATCACCTAAAAAAATGTGTTTTCTTCATTGCTTGGTGATCAAGGGGATTCCTAAGAAAACATAGGAAGATCATTTAAAATCCTGTTAGGCAGCAGCAAACTGGACTTCTCACATCTGCTGAGAGCATCCCTGACCCAAAACCCTTGGGTAAAGTTCAGCTTCTTCCTGCTTTATGTTTTCCCAGAGGTGTCCCAAGTAGATATGGTTGGGTTTAAACCAGAGAACTTGTTTTACCCCATTTCCTCCGTTCAACAGGAAAATTCTGGATTACGTCATAGAGTCATAGGAAGTTTTGGGCAGGAAGGGACCTTGAGGCTCATCCAGTTCCCTCTCTTGCCTTGGGCAGGGACATCTTCCACTGGACCAGGTTGCTCCAAGCCCCATCCATAACTTCTTCAGATTTGTTACTGAGACAGAGGAGCTGATGGGTTGCGCAGATCCATTTCCACCTCGTTGTTTGTACCCCCAGCAATCCCAGCAGGGGAAGCATTCCTTGCCCAGGAGCAGGACAGGGACACCCCCACATGTCACTGCAAGGCCAAGAGCCACCAACAGTGGAAAAAACTGCAGTTAAACAGCCCTAAATTCAGGTGTCCAACCCCTAAGGTGCCCTTTATCTCAGCAGCTGTTCAGACTTTTGGCAATTCTTTCCCCGCCTATTTCCCACCTACTCCTGTAGGGATCAAGTTGATATTATGCTGTTACTGCTCATTATTACTCATAATCACTTCAGAAAGAGGTTTGTAAAGTGTCCAATTTCCATTTATTCTTGAGAGCTCCATACTTAACTCCCTTTTGTCTTCCTTAAGACATTCACCATAGTTTACAGGTAAAAATAAGAGGGATGCTGATACAAATTCTTATTATTATCCAATCATTTTCCAAAGAGGAAATTCTGATTTGCTGGCACTCCTCAAATAATAATTCAGCACACAAATCTTACTTTGCTCAGAGAACAGGTCCTACACAAACACATTTATCCTGTTGTCAGCTGTTTCCAGTCGCCTCCTAATCCTCTCCAGCACTTCTGTTTTCCCAAAGAATATTAAAATACTCAATCACATTTTAAAAATGAGATGATAGAAACAGCATTATTAAAAAAAAAAAAAAAATGTGGCAGATCTGGCTGTGTCACCTTAAGGCCGCCCTAGGATTGGGACACACCGAGCCAGGTACTACATATACATATATATTTTTATATATATAATGAATCACAGAATGGTTTAGCTTGGAAAAGAGCTAAAACATCACCTAATTCCAACCCCCTGCCATGGGCAGGGACACCTTCCACTATCCCAGGCTGCTCCAAGCCCTGTCCAACCCGGCCTTGGACACTTCCAGGGATCCAGGGGCAGCCACAGCTTCTCTGGGCTTATATAAATATATATACACACACAGATATATATTCACACACATAAAGAGATAAAGCCCATCTCTCTAACAAGAGCAAGTTGACAAATGACAGAAAATTACAATTATTTTTTGATGGTAGGTTCCAGAGTTCATTTGGTAAGACCATGAGGAACACGATTACTTCACATTTCTTACATTCTTGGATATGATGTAATGTATCCACACATTAATTGGAATTTTGGTCACAATTAGCATGTAATAAATTCCTGATTAGTTGTACTCATTTAGAGCACTTTAATTGGTTTGTTTCCATTGATAAAATGTAATGTGGTTTAAACTCTGTAATTTAGAGATTGTAGTTAGTAATCATTGATTGGCTCATCAATAGCATTGTCACAAGTGTGGGAGGGCTGCCTTAATTGTGGCTGAAACTCCCATTTCTCAGGAAACAAGTGATGTAACAATTTTCCCTCTGGCTGTGTTAGCACTTCATTTGCTGCTTTTATTAAGTGCTGTGGTTTCTAAGATGAGTTTGCATTCTGTCCCTTTTTTTTGTGAAAACCTTGAAATGTCTCACAGCTCGACTCTTGTCATTAATTTCTTGTAAACTTGTAGCTCCAGTGCTCAGAGGAAATATTTACCACGCATTCACTGCAGTGAAATGAAAAGTTCACTCAGCACAGACTGGAAAAGTGGCAGCCCTCTAATCACAAATTCTGTTCTGCTCTGAAAGGTTATGTAGGGTTTTCAGGATTCTTCTTTGGATTATGATTCTAAAAATGACACTTAGGCATATTTTAAAAATACATCTCTTTAATACCTATCTCTCTACTTCTACTCTGAGTTCTTTTTGCAATTTCCAAGTGAAAATCATTTTCTTCTGTGAATTTATACTCTCCCATTTATTAAGTTTGTTTTTCTCTCTGATTGCAATGGAACTGAAACCTTGCTTAACATTAACTTCAATTATTTGAGGTCTATGTCATTTCAAGACATTCTTATACAACTGTTTCAAACTGTTATTCACCTAATTCTGAGAGAGATCATAAATCATACAATTATGGAATGGTTTTGGGTTGGAAGGGAGCTCAAAGCTCATCTTCTTCCAACCTGGCACCTTCCCTACCTCAGGTTGATCCAACCTGGCCTTGGACATTTCCAGGGATCCAGGAACAGCCACAGCTTCTCTGGGCACCCTGTGCCAGGGCCTCCCCACCCTCACAGGGAACAATTCCTTCCCAATATCCCATCCATCCCTGCCCTCTGGCAGTGGGAAGCCATTCCCTGTGTCCTGTCCCTCCATCCCTTGTCCCCAGTCCCTCTCCAGCTCTCCTGGATCTCCTTTGGCCCCAGGAAGGCCACAGTGAGGTCATCCCTGAGCCTCCTCTCCTCACATTTCTTAGTAAACAAATGCAGTGACAGTACACTGAGCTTTTGAGGTTGTACCAAAATCCCAGCAAGAAATCCCCACCACGGCTGGAAAATGTCTGATCAGAAATACCAAATTACTTTGCAGGCCCAAGGCATAACAGAGACCCAAACCCTGCTGAGTTATTTCCATTTTTCCCTTGACTCCCACATCAGACAGCCCAGAACTGATCCCCAAGCTCTGACCAAAGAATATTTTAAATGTTCCTTAAACCACCACAGTAAATTTTCAGGCACTGAATCTAATGCTTTGGCCTCACGGCCATAACATAGGCCAAGACAGCTTAGAAATTTCAAAATAAATATTCCCCAATGCTGGAAATATTTCCAGTGGGAGACCACGGGGTTGTATCATTTCATCTGGCTGCCAAGGAGGTTTTGGGAGTCACATACCAAGGCAAGGGCTGAAGTGGGCTTTATTCATTCCAGGTCATCAGGAGATTCCCATCAAGGTTCTCATCTCAGTATTCCATAAATTTGAGAACATTTATGCTGGATTTGGCCAAAGCCACACCTGGGTTCCTTTCTCTGATGTTTGCTTTCTTTCTTTCTTTTCTTTGATGGTTTCTTGCTTTAGATATTTCCCAGTACAAGAGCATAAGGACATCATGGAAATTCCTCACAGATCTCTCATTACTCATGCACTAAAGGCATCTTCTCGAAGTTGTAGTTACTGTTTAACAGCTTTTTTCTGATTTTTCTGATTATTCTGATTATTCTTCTTTGAATTTCTCTAACTCCTGGCATTCCCAGCAGCCTTTGCCAATGACCTCCACAGACTGCATGAGCCACTGAACCAAGAGATTCCCAGCTTTCCAATAACATAAACAGTGTTTTCTTGGAGTAAGAAGACACCTCCAAAACATAGGCTGTCCTAACTGCCTTTTAAAGAATAACCAAGGAATTTGATTTCAATTTAGGGGTGTTTCAGATGCAATTAACTGTAATTACCCTGTTCCTCTGCGGCTGAGGCAGCTCTATTAAAGTCATGTCCAAGTGCTCAGCCTTTCAAATTAGCAAGGTAAAAACACTCCAGTAAGAACTTTCTGCACAGAATGTGTCATCCAGCCAACTCATGATTTGTTGTGGTACAAATCCTCGCTAAATGCTTGATTTGGATGTCTTGTGCTTCTCACCAAACACTTGGCCACTCAGAAAGAACAGGGCCAACTCACATTCCTGTAAATAGAATTTTTGTGTCTCACCATGCACAGCTTGTGCTCTCTTCTTGCTGCTCTCATTTGTCCCAGTGAACCCAAATGGATCTTGACCCTCTGCAAACTCCAGGTCAATTGTTTATAAAGAATCAGTGAAAACAATTTTTCTTTCTTTCCACCCACAAAGCAGAGACAAGTTACAGCAATGTGCCTGTGACTAATATTTAAAACTCCCATCTTACAAAAAACATTTAAAGGTTAGGACGCTCAGAGAATGCAAAATGAAAGATTTTCAAACTAAGGGAACAATGTGTAAAATTGTAAACAACAAAAACACAAAGGCGTTTGCCCTACAAAATAGATGATAATACAGATGGATCTTTAGAGGAGCCCAAACAAGTACCATGCTTTGAATTATGCAAAGAACTCATAAGAAATATTTATATTTTCAAAATACAAACATGTTGAGTGAAGTAGAAGCTGTCAGGATGGATTAAATAGACACCAATTTTGAGATGTCTTTGAGAAGTTCACAAAGAATGACACCCAACCTGAACCAGGTGACATTTCATCTGTGTGCCCAGGTGGGCAAGAGGGCATTAATGGCACTGGGCTGTGCCAGCTCTGGGGTGGCAGCAGGAGCAGGGCAGTGCCTGTCCCCTGTGCTGGCACTGCTGGGACACCTCCAGTGCTGGGGACAGCTCTGAGACCCTCAAAATGAAACATTGAGGAGCTGGAGCGTGTCCAGGGCAGGGAACGGAGCTGGGGAAGGGGCTGGAGCACCAGGGGAGGCTGAGGGAGCTGGGAAAGGGGCTCAGCCTGGAGAAAAGGAGGCTCAGGGGGGCCCTTCTGGCTCTGCACAACTCCCTGACAGGAGGGGACAGCCGGGGGGGTCGGGCTCTGCTCCCAGGGAACAGGGACAGGAGGAGAGGACAAACCTCAAACTGCACCAAGGGAGGGTCAGGTTGGGCACCAGGAGGGATTTCTCCATGGAAAAGGTGGTCAGGCATTTGAAGGGGCTGCCCAGGGAGGTTTGGAGTCCCCATCCCTGGAGGTGTCCATGTCTGAACATGGCACTCAGTGCTCTGGGCTGGTGATAAGGTGGGGGATCGGTCACAGGCTGCCCTCGGTGGTCTCAGAGCTCTTTTTCAGCCTCAATAAATCTGTGAACAGTTTGTTCAGCAACACCAGCTCTGTCTTAGCTCTCAGCTCACCAAACATTTCAGCAGAACATATTTATTTATTTCTGTGTTTCTCATAACTGAAACGATGGCACTCCAGAACTGCACAGAATTACATCACACAGTTCCCGTGGGTGACATCCCTTCCCCCCTCCTGTGCCACTTGATTCTTGACTGAGCTAAAGCACTGAAAAATTAGACTTCATTTCAGTATGCTAATAGCAATCTATCCAAAACAATGTAATCAAGGCCTCATGTGCTCCTATAATTTCATTCTTGACATAAGTCTGACAGCTATTTATTGTTAGAGTGAACTGTGGGGAGGGGAAGAGAAAAATTCCTGTAATTTCCCCTCCCCCCAACCAACACAACAGCTTTGCAGTTTGAAGCAGGATCTTTGTGAACCACACAAAATGGAAATAATCAGGGGGTTTACATATGTCTTGTCTTAAGCAATCAAGGCCCAGAGTTAACGGAGAGGCACATTCAGATGCGCCAATTCCCAAAATGGCCACCTCTGATGAGCCAGCTGTGAGCTTCAATTGTCACATTATAATTTAGGCAAGGAGGAGGAGGAGGAGGGGGGAAGAGAAAGGCATCCAGCTCCACACTGGATGAACATAATTATTCACAGCAGGATGCTGCAGAATTAATTTAGCCAATCAGAATTATAGTGGGGGCTGGGCATTGGCAGCAGAGAACGGGAAAAAGGAGAAGGAAAGGAGAAAGAAAATCGGGAGAGGGATCAAAACAATGTGACTAACACCTTGCTAATGTTTTGATTGTGCATCCCTCAGTGTACTTGGGATACAGTGAAGTGGAAACAAAACTGTGACATAGATGGGCTGGGCTCTAAGGGGCTGTCTGGAAATGAGAGATGCTGAGAATTCGGTTCATTGGGGAAGAAAAAGCATCAGTCTGAGGGGAGTTTTGTCAAATATCACGTGAACTGCTATCTGGCTGGATCATACTGATAAGATATTGTCAGATAAAGGTTAGGCTGGGCAGGACTTGGAGCAACCTGGGATAGCAGAACGTAGCCCTGCCCATGGCAGGGTGTGGAACAAGATGAGCTTTAAGGTCCTTTCCAACTCAAATCATTCTGTGATTCTACAATGAACATAAATCTGGGAACAATACTTGCAATTTCCCATCCTTCTGGGGCAGAACTTGAGAAACTCTGCCAAAATGCCACTCAAATAACAGAGCAGGCAGGAAAACAACCCCCAGCCCAGGCTGTGCTCAAATGACATGATCCTCCCAATTTCAGCTCAAAACCCACCACGAATTTTGTGATGACAGCTTTGGGTTGTGTGAGTGAAAGGAGCTGCCTGGGGGAGTGAAGAACAGGAGCTCTTCCATCAAAGGTATGGGCTCAGACAGAAGCGTTTTGTTTAATGATTCCATTAAATTAATCTCAGACCAACACTGAGCAATATTGGTCATCACTTCAGCACAAAACCCCTGCCGAGAAGAACAGGGACTTCAACTCTTCCCATATGTTTTCCTGTGAGTTTTGAGTGCAATGTTTCATCAATTTACAATTTACCGACAGCTTCTGTTTTTCCTTTTTTCTGAAGTTAAATTATATTTTTGGCAGCAAAGGAAATCATAGGATAGATTAAAGAAATCAAGCAGAAATCTTGGTTGCTTTAAGCTCTCAGCATCGAAATATTTCAACCCAGGTCATCAAGTGAGTAAATTTAGATGGACAGAATTCTTCCCATTTCTATTCCCCCACAGAGGACAGACCAGGACCAGGGAATTCACACTCTGACCCCTTGATCCTCCTTTATCTGAAGAAGGATCATACAACCTACACATGTTTGTCCCTATTCCTGCCAACCCCTCTTTGCTGGTGCAAAAACAAAGGGTAGATGGAAAGGATAGGGAATATTTTAGACACCTAAATATGGAGTGTTGAATCCTCCATAAAAGTAAATTGCTTTTCAAATTTCTTATGCTTAGATGACCTTAAGCTTTAATTATACCTTAAGAGATGCTCAAAGAAGGGATATGTAGACAATGGATCTCCAGAATACTCAGTTTAGTTCCACTTAAATGAAAACTATACTGCTAGGCAGACTGCAAGGCTTGGTTTGGGTTTTGGTTTTTTTCCTCTCTTTTCCTGGAATTGTACAAGTGTGACAGATGGAACGGAAGCAGAATCCTGGAGTTCCTGTAAAAGTTAACTCAAGCTTCTGCTCTCTGATTCTGGTAATGGAGAGGAAAATGCCAGGAAGGTTGGTCAGGTTTTATTTCTGGCGATAATGTTTGATGAACACCACTGTCAACGAGAGCTGTGATTTAATCTGGAAGGATATAAGGCCTTGTGGTAAAAATGGTATAACTACAAATCCTGATTAACAATCACTGCAACAGTAAAATTGGTTCCCATAGCAACAAGAGTGGAATGATACAACAAATGGCAAAGCCACATTGGATAAATTACCCCATGAAATGGCCCTTTTTGGAAGTCATTTGCCTTTCTGCTGCCTTCATCTTTAAGGACTTGCAAATACTACTTTCAATCTCCTGATCCTCGCCTCTCATCCTCTAAATTCCATCATCATTTGTTCTTCTAATAGCCAATGTAAAAGAATAAAATAAAAGTAATAAGAAGACAATATGGTATTTAACATCTGAAAGCTCATGGCAGATCCTGACAGGTTTAAAAAAATACGCATTCCTATATATCTTATAAATTTTCCTCTTTTCATCCGCTCTGTGTTTATTTTATGGTATTTCCATAACTTCAGCTTCCAAAAGCAAATAGCAATTTTAGGTATTTTGCATTTGTAAAACAAACGGCTGCAGCCACCTGCTTTGCCAGCATTGCTTAGGGAGCAAACGTGGAAGTGAAGAAGAAAATATAACTTAGAGATGGAATTAGAGATTAGATATTTATCACTTAAAACACATAAAAAATACCTTTCAATAAGAATGACCCTCTGAGTTAAAAAATGTTTAGTTCCAGCTGTGTAGCTCATGTAGCCACATCCAACCTGGCCTTGGACACTGCCAGGGATCCAGGAGCAGCCACAGCTTCTCTGGGCACCCTGTGCCAGGGCCTCCCCACCCTCACAGGGAACAATTCCTTCCCAATATCCCATCCATCCCTGCCCTCTGGCAGTGGGAAGCCATTCCCTGTGTCCTGTCCCTCCAGGTCCTTTTCCAAAGTCCCTTGTTTCTCTCTGTCCAACTGGAGGGTGAAGGAAAATCCAACCAAACTTTCCAGCAGGTGTAAACTAAATAGACAAGAGGCAAGAGGCAAGAAAGAGAAGTTGAAACAGTGGAGATTCCAACTCAGAACAAGAAAGAATAATAAACTTACCACAAACCTGGTCAAGGAAGGGTTTGGAAAGACAGAGACCCCCCTGGTTCTCTGACAGTCAAAGCCCTGAGTGATCAGCTCTGTGCAGGATGAGGAACTAAAGACCTCAGGAAATCCCTTCCATTCCGTTTCTTCTGTACCAGAGACAGCATCCAACTTTCAAATTTTAGTGACCCCTCACTCCAACAAAAACATACAGTAATTCTTTGAAAAGAGCTGAGAAATTAGTCACCCCCTAAAACAGCAGAAAGCCTCGTGAGCTTCACACAGTCATAAACCAAAACACCAAGCCAAGAGCTGCTTTACTGTCATGACGAGGGACAGGACACAGGGAACAGCTGGAGCTGTGTCAGGGGAGGGTTGGGTTGGATATCAGAGAAAGATTCTTCCCCCAGCAGCTGTTGGGCACAGACCAGGCTCCCCAGGGAATGGGCACATTCCCAGAGCTGTAAGAACATCTGGGATCTGCATCCTCTCAGGGATGCACAGGGTGGGATTGTTGGGGTGTCTGTGCAGGGCCAGGGGTTGGACTGAATGATCCTGGTGGGTCCCTTCCAGCTCAGGATATTCCATGATTCACTTTGTACTTGTTTAAAAGAAAGATTCAAAATGTCCTTTTATACCTTTTATAAAATACTTTTATTCAGGATTTCTAGGATGAGAGCCCTGGACATCTCATCTGCCCTCAGTGACATGAAAGGGTTTCCAGAAATCCCTACTTCTATTTGGATATCTGTACCTTCCAAGCCTTACAAACACTTTCTGTCCCTTCAATCCATCCCAAGTTCCTGAAGCACCACTCTCCAGTCCCGGCCTGACAGGAGCTCTCCACGATGGAGAGTTTACATGAGAGAATTCAAATATCAGAAGAGAGAAATCACCACATCTCATCTCTTCAAAGAGGGAGGTGAAGAGCAGAGCTTCTCCCCCATACTGAGCACTGCCCTCCAGAAAGGATTCCTGTCTTAGCTTAAATCATGGAATCACAAATTATTTGGGTTGGAAAGGACTTTAAATTCCATCCAGCTGCAATCCTCCTGCCATGGACAGGGGCACACGATGCAAATTATTTCCCTGAAAATTAGGAGGGAAAACAGAAAAAAAAAATCTGTAATGCACTAAAATGTAATGTTTCAGCATTTACAAACTAATTAAAAATACAGGTGATAAAGTTGTAGTTCTGAAGTTACCCAACCCTGTATAACCCTGTATTCCTCCCTTCAAAGCAGAGGCTACTTGGAGGCAGAATAGAAACATAAAATCGGTCTATTATCAACTTCCCAAATATCCTGAATGCTGAAAATCCAAGAAGCTTTAAGACCTATAAAAGGATCTCATGCAGGTATGACAAGAATCAAAGAACTCAGCAGAAAAGAATGCCAGGAAGCAGCAAAAATAGCAGTTTTAAAGAGCTTTAACGATGAGCTGGCACCAAACAAATAAGCCTGAATGGCAATCAAACAATTTTCAGCTTCTTAAGTCTTCAAAATTTACTTTGTCCAGCTATTATTAGAGCTGAATAGGTATGAAAAAAAGAAAGACAAAAGCTTGGGAAGGAGATGTTTATTGTATCCTGCTCTGAAAAACAGCATCATGAACTGAGCTGGAAATGCTCTTTATGTCTCTGGGCAGGAGAACTATTAATACAGAAAAAAAACCAAAAAACAAGTATAGATATAGATATATATGTACACATTCGGGTCATTTTATTCAGTGGGGCTATTTTAAGAAGTAGAATACTTTACCAAGAATTTGATCAACAGAATTTATATAGATTGAATGCAGCAGTATCTTCTATTCATTCCTCCCAATGCCTTAAATGGAGTGAGCAGCGTGAACTCGGGAAGTAATTCAGATAAATAAAAGCATGGAAGTGGCCAAAATAATTCCTCCATCATTACCTTGAATCTATTTCTGAGTTCTTGATTCAGTTTTGCAAGAATAACATCAGCACATTTTCATCTGTTCTTCCTGCCTGGCAGAGAACTTCAAGTCTGTTTGCTGAAAGATCCCCTCAGCGTGACTTTACAGGTGCTCGTTGTGTAAAATTAATAAAATTAATAAATCATGCATTCAGCTACTTACCTATTGCAATTAACTCAATTTCAGTCCTCAAAACTGTATATTTTTAAGCCCCCAACTGGTTTAAAATGTCAATCACCATATTAAAAGGTCTCCAAGATAAACTGGTCCAATTCTAATTAGAATTAAGATGAAATTTGTGGAATGACTTTGTTGAAGTGAGATTCAATGTTAAAACATTTTCCAGAAAAATAAACATTTATATGCACAACACAGCACTTTGGAAAAAACTTCAAATACTATGAAATAAGACAACCCCTTTTTCTAAAAGAAGTTTTACATAAATAACATAAAAATTATTTTGCAAATAGAGCAGAGTGAATATTTACCACCCATATGAAACAACAAGGTTTTTCACATGTTTAAAATGTAATCATTTTGCTCTCAGTAGTTACTTAGGAAAAGTAAACAGAATATGCCAGTGAAAGAGAAAATTAATATACATCATATTTCTCCATGAAATACAGCATTTCTCCATAATTCTACTAGTTCAAATTCAGAGGCTGATGTGCTCAGTAACTCAGAGATTTACCATAAAAGCTTCCTTCATAGAAATCTGTATTTTTAAGAAGCTGAACTGCAAATACCAGGGTTTTTTTTTAGCAGAAGGGACAATTTAATCTTCATTCTATTAACTCTTGGAATCTGACACTGCGTCTTGCTGGGACATTTAACCTCAGCATTGAGGCTGCCAGAAATTCACAACTGATAAAACCTAGAGTCAAATCAGATCCTTGGTCCTGGCATTCACACTCAGAATTTGTTTTTAAGTCAGAACTTGAAGATTATTTATGATGTCATGTCAAAGAGACACAGACCTTTTTCATGAGCTAAAGCCGCATTATTTGATGTCACACTGGGCTTGCCACCTTCTAAGCCTTCCCATTACCTGGAAATTCTCTTTTTATGGCAGCAGTTACTGAAGTTCAGATGTTTCACCCCTCAGTATCTCAACGTCACTCCTGATGGGGCACATTTACAGTTTTTATTTCAGGAGAAAACGAGTACTTTGTTATTTCAAAATATTGCGGCTTTTCCCTTCTCCTCCCTCTAACTCGGGGGGAAGGATTTCATTTTTATTGATTCTTTTTAACTGTGTTGCAAACCTTTTATCCCTTTTCCCTTCTTGATATTAACTCCTTCCTGATCCAATGCTTCCTTTCTCCCTCCTGTAGGAATTTTAACCACAAAGGAACCCCTCCTGACAAGAGAGACCTGGAGGGGCTGGAGCATGTTCAGGGAATGGAGCTGGGGAGGGGCTGGAGCACCAGGAGAGGCTGAGGGAGCTGGGAAAGGGGCTCAGCCTGGAGAAAAGGAGGCTCAGGGGGCCCTTCTGGCTCTGCACAACTCCCTGACAGGACAAATGACAGGACAAGAGGAAATTACCTCAAGGGAGGTTTAGGTTGGATATTGGGAATTTGTTTTTCATTGAAAATGTGGTCAGGCACTGGCACAGGTGCCCAGGGCAGTGCTGGAGTCCCCATCCCTGTAAGGATTTAAGAGATGAGTGGATGTGGCACCTGGGGACATGAGGCAGTGGTGGGTTAACAGTTGGCTTTGATGATCCTAGTTGTCTTTTCCAACCTTTAGGGTTGATCCTATCCTAAATCATCCTTTACTGTCTACTCCAGCTTTAGGGAACACACCATCCACAGAAACACCAACATCAGAAAAGATTCAGAGGACACCTGACCAAACCCCTACCACCATGTAGTAATAAAAGTAAAAATAAAAGTATTTTTCCACCACTCTGTCATTCCCTGGGCCAGCACAGCCACACCAGGACACAGCAGCATGCTCTGCACAGACAACATGGCTTTTATATCCTATTTATAACAATGATATTGTCATGATGAGACTTGAGACTCCAGGAGCTGAGAGAAGAAACCTCAGGCAGGGCTTCTGCTTATCCAGAATAAATTCTCATCTTGTTATAGAGGATCTTTGGATGGCTCTTTTGTTATTGCAGAAAGAATCTGACAGTGTTGATAACGACACAACCCTGGATCTTGCAGTGCCTTTTGAAAGCTCAGACAGAACCTGTCGGTTCAAAAAGTAACAGAGAAAATCTTCTCCTGACTTTAAATCCCGGAAAGAAATCAACGCCTCCACAAAAATAGAGGAAAATGCCTTGAAAAGCCTTTGAAGGAACAAAGAACCAGCAATAACAAGAAAAAAACCCAAAAAACAAGAAGCAAAATCCTCACTGCTTTTTAGGTGACATACACAAAATCCAGCAGTACAGAAGCCAAAATGTTAAAATTAGTGCTGGTGCCTGAGAGAACCCTGAGGGAGTTTGCATTAGCACAACAAAAGTTTGCATAGAGCAGCTTTGATGAAGTGAGCAGGCCCTGCTCTGAGCAGGAGATGGAGTTACAAAGGGTGTCAAACCCACTGTGCAGACTCTTCTGATGGTGCCTTGCACCGAACTGAGAAGAAAAATTATTTGCTAACATTTTATAGCCTCCTTGTGGTGGAGGAAATGCCACAGTACAAAGAACAAGAGTAGGACTTCCTAGGTGACAGAACAAAATATTTCCAGGTGTTTAAGCCAGGTAGGAGTCACTGACAAATGGTCCTAAATTCATCATGGAAATAAAAAAAGGAAACAAAAATACTAAGGGATAACTGAGATATCCTAGCACTGTTTGCAGCACTCCCACAGCAATAATCTACACTACCTCTGCCTTACTTCTCAAGCCAAACGCCCAGGAGATCCCAAGATATTAACAGAGTAATTAAGACCCAGCTAAATTATTTCAAGCACTTCCAGTAGGAAAGGATCTTAAATTCAGGGAAAGAATTCTAAGGGTGCAGAGCTGTGCTGAACTCATCGCTTAATTGAAAGCTTCCAAAAAGTTTTGAGGTAAATTAGTCACAGAGTTGTATTTTAATAGAGAAGCACAAGAACTAATGTCTCACCTCAGTGCTGCTCATATTAAAAACACCAAGTGCAATGTTCACCATGTGCTCTGAGAGTCAGACACCCCTGATATTCAAATTATTCCAGTCATGGAATGGTTTGGGTGGGAAGGGACCATAAAGATCATTCCATTCCATCCCCTGCCATGGGCAGGGACAACACCCACTATCCCAGGTTGTTCCAAGCCCCATCCAGCCTGGCCTTGGACACTTCCAGGGATCCAGGGGCAGCCACAGCTTCTCTGGACAACCTGTGCCAGGGCCTCCCCACCCTCACAGCCAGGAATTCCTTCCCAATATCCCATCCATCCCTGCCCTCTGGCAGTGGGAAGCCATTCCCTGTGTCCTGTCCCTCCATCCCTTGTCCCCAGTCCCTCTCCAGCTCTCCTGGAGCCACTTTGGGCCCTGGCAGGGGCTCTGAGCTCTCCCCAGATCCTTCTCTTCTCCAGGTGAGCACCCCCAGCTCTCCCAGAGCAGAGGTCAGAATACACAAAGGACTGTCCAGCCCTGGCACAGCTGCACAGGGCACTGGTAGAGTCCCCATCCCTGCAGGGATTTAAAAGCCATGTGGATGTGGCATTTGGGGACATGGGGCAGTGGTAGCCTTGGCAGTGCTGGGGGATGGTTGGACTCAGTGGTCTGAAAGGGCTTTTCCAAACTAAATGATTCCATGATTTTCTGATATGAATAAAAATTCTGTTGGCTGCTCTGAGTCACCGGCAGCATTTCAAGAAGCCCTTTGTCACAGCATTGCTCTATTCAAATAACTCATTCAAATCATGTTAAAATCCCAAAATCAGGTGCTCAGAAGTTTGGAAATGCCAGAATTATTCCTGTCCACATCCGTCCCAGCAATCCTGCTGGGTGTCCCCATCCTGATACTAACTCAATTATGTCATTCCAATTTTCTGGCAGGATCTCAGTCCTATTCTGTGACCAGGAATTTATTCAGCGCTTCACTTTAACCCAGCAGCTGCCTGTATCTCATAGTCTGTGTAAACTCTCTGCAGCTGATGGCAGCCATGGAATTGCTCAGCCAATGCTGCAGGTCCCAGTTCACCTCCCAACCATCCTGGTTTTACAGCTCAAAATAGCCACCTTTATCCACCCAGCACAATTAAACTTTCATAATTTAATGTACAAAAGCAGAAAGTTATTCCAGTTGCTTCATTAAAACCACTGTATTTGTGATAAATCAATAAATAACTGTGTTCTATTTATTATTCAAGCTGTTTTATGAACATGTTCCCACGGACTGGCAAGATCAAAGGAAGCTGCCAAAACTTTTCAGAGCTTAGGATGCAAAGCTAGGCTCCACGATTTAATTGGATCATGTGGAAAATGCACAGAAGCTGAAATGCAAGTGATGATCACATTTTATCTTACTAGGACCTGGAAGAACACCCAGCAACTCAAGGACTGAGGACAACATGGAAATTATCTGTGCCCTTCTTCCTGCACAGTTCTGGAAGCCTTGCCTGTCACTTCAAGAAATCAAATTGGTTGTTTCTTATTTGCTTTATATGTGGTGATCAATTACATTGAACAAAAAAAAAAAAAAATGCCACTCATTTTGAATTGACAGAAATTCAGGCTTCTGTGAAATGTGGCGTTCAGGGCACTCAGCACAGAGAGATTTACTCTGAGAAAGGGAGAAGGTTTTTTAAATGCTAATAAGAGAAAAAAAGAGATTTGGACTCAAAACTGCCAGACAGACTCCTTAGGGAAGACGTAGGACAGTACTGAGCAACAGGAATTAGGCACCTTCCAATCCCAGATCCAGGAAATTCATGTATTGGAAGGTGTGTCATGAGTCCAGCCAACCATCCCACAACTTCCTTAATGCCACCAACAACGCTGGAGTGGATTAATGACAATTGTCATTGTGTCCTCAGAAAAGTACAGATTTTCAAATTTGCAAATCTCACCAAAAATAAAAAAAAAAAAAACCATAAAAGGCAACATCATGGGCTTGAGTCTCATTTTCAGTGTGGGATAACATTTGAAAACCACCCATTTAACAGCAAATGCATAAATACATGAAGTAATAAATTTTATCAGGTACCTTGCAAGGTAGAAGTCTGCATCTTAGACCTGGCTTTCAAATTAACTTGTCATTTTTTCTAAATTACAAACAGTAGTTTCTGCCATAATTTATTACACCATGAATGGTGTATCTAAATAAATATGTACTTCCTGTCTAAATATGAAAATAAGGCTTTTCCTATCACATAAAACTAATTATTGGAGTTTTGCATGGCCATTTTTTTTCAAATTGCATTATGAATTATTCATGATGCTGAATTTAATACAGCTATTTTAATGATAATATCTCATCGAAAAAAGTTTTTGAAGAAGAATTAAACACATCTCTAGACAAAAGAAACAAAGGGTACTGAGTTAAAACCATCCTTTTGGTAGTTTTAGGGAGATTAGAGTCACAAGTAAATAGAAACTTGGTCTCTTCAAAACCAGGCAGTTCTTTGGCTCCAGGGTACACTTCAAATTAAAATGTAACAGCTGAGCTAGGAGAGAATAAATGGAGACAGTATTTGAGCAGAAAATAGTTCCTTGGAAGTACAATAGTAGATTGGGCAGGTGCAGAGGATTTGAACTCCCACCTTCAGATTTTTGACAATTTTTTTACAGTGAGAATGAGGGTAAAATGTGAATTTTGGAGATTCATGCCGAAGGAGGGGGCAAAGAAAGGACAATGCCCTGAACGACAGTTCATTGTCACTGCTGTGATTAGGAAAACCTTTACATGGAAAGCTTGGCTTAGCTTCACACCTTAGAGAGTCACAGAATTCCAGAATGGTGTGGATTGCAAGGGATCTTAAAGATCACCTTGTTCCACCCCTGGCCATGGGCAGGAACACATTCCACTACCCCAGGTTCCTCCAAACCACATCCAACCTGGCCTGAACACTTCCAGGGATGGGTTTCCTATTTATTTGCAAACTTTTATCCCCTCTGCTTTCTCACTGATCACAGCTCCTCTCCAAATGTCATTCTTTTGTCTTTGTCATGACACTTTTTCTGCTGCTGGAGAAGCAAATGGAATTTGAGACTGAACTTAGACACCACGAGGACAAGATCTGTGTGGCAAGAGCCCCTGGAACAGAGGAACTGAACTTTCCTGCCTCTCCACCCGTGTGAGCTCTCACTGCTCTGTTTCCCCTCAGTTCATGCCATCCTTCCCTCAAATCTCCCTGAGGCTGCTCAGCTGGACCACAAGTTCCTGGGAACAACAGGGACAGACGTGTGGCACAATCCCAGACGCTTTGTTTGGTGCTAACACAGAACTATGTGCTGGATGTATTTTTTTTACACCTTAGGCAAAAGGAGATGAAGAAGAAATAAGAAAGAAATACAACCAAAATGTCCCAGATATTTAATGTCATAGAATCATGGAATAGTTTGGGTTGGAAGGGACCGTAAAGCTCATCCAATGCCAACCCTTGCCATGGGCAGGGACACCTCCCATAGACGAGGTTGCTCCAAGCCCCATCCCAACCTGGCCTTGGACAGCTCCAAGGAGAAATCTTCTCTCCTTTGTCTTCTCCAAAGTCTTTTTCAGCAGGATAAATGAACAGTCTTGAAGACATCTCAGTAAAATGATTCCTCCATTAGGCTCCAGCGGCCACTGAGAGAAGGTTCCCATTCCCCCACAAAGAGGAAAAGAGGGTCAGGTGGTCACACACATTCTCTTCTCCTCCACAGCAGTAATTCAAGCCAGTTTTCTGTAATCAAACTGTCTTAGTGCTTTTTTCTTTTAATAAAAAGCTTTTTTCCCTCAATTTTTCCTGCAGCTGAACATATATAAAAGATCAAGATACGAGAACCATGGATTGTGTGCTATCTTCTGTGTCATTATATCAGATCTGTCTATCAAAGCTCTTCTTCACCTCTCCCCTGCCACAGTTCATTACAAGGACCTGTTCTTTTATGACTAAACGATGGAGTAATATTAATCCTTGCCAAATGTAAAAAGGGAGATGTGATAGCAGGAATTTAATAAAAATACTTTTATTTGCCGAGGTATTTTTCTGCAACTATCAAATGGAATAATAGCACATCTCAAGACTCCCAAAGAATGGCAGCGTATTTTCCTCAATGAGTTAAAATTTTATCTTCAGCCCCCAGTTGTACAATTCATAAAGGCTGAAGAGTCAAACCATTTTTTTAAAAAACATCAGATATTCCGATAAACACAATTCAAATTGGAAATTATTTTCTTTTCTCAGTTACTAATTGTTATTCTATTAGGAAGGGATCACCTGGGTCACTGAGTCAATCCTACGCTTCTAGCAATACCCTGGTCCTTTAATTTATACAAAATTTACATGATTTGCCTCATTACTGCCTCTGGAAAGCCAGTCCAGAAACTGATGTTTGCAATTTTTGGAAATCCTCTTCGAATTTTTGAGTAATGTCATTTTTGGCCAGTATTTATTAACTGCTCTAAACTGAAAGAGGAGAGATTGAAATGAGATGTGAGGAGAAAATCCTTCCTGTGAGGGTGGGCAGGCCCTGGCACAGGGTGCCCAGAGAAGCTGTGGCTGCCCCTGGATCCCTGGAAGTGTCCAAAGCCAGGCTGGATGGGGCTTGGAGCAAACTGGGATAGTGGAAGGTGTCCCTGCCCATATCAGGGGTAGAACTGGATGAAATCCCATCCAACCCAAACCATTTCACAATTCTCTGATACCCTAAGCTGATGCATTAAAAAGGAGAATTCTTAAAAGTCATTAAAGTTGGCAAAAGAGGAAAGCTTACAGGAAAGGCTATTTCTTTCAATGAGAAGTACAGCTGTACAACATCCCTTCTAATATCTTCTCTCAAAAAAATTATTTATTTCTCTCCTTGGATAATTACTGAGTAATTAATGTGGACCTACAAGGGCATCACCCCAGGGCTTTTCCTACACCCAGCGGAGCAAGGTTACTACTGAGCCTGTCCCTCTCCAACCCCACAACATTTATTTCAGTCAATCACCTCTTCATGTCCTGCGTGTCAAGGAGCAGCAAGAACGAGGCTGGCCCCTGTTTTGGGGGTTAAATTTCCTTGTGTGTGCTTTTCACAGCGTTAAATCTCATGTAGTGCAACTTTGTACAAAGAACCTCCCGGAGCTGAGGATTCATTAGCATTCCAAAGGAAGTTGTTCCAGCAAAGATGATTAAACAAATACCCCTGTGAGAAGGGGAGAGTTCTTTGAAATGTCTCCCGTGGTTCAAGAGAGCGTCTTGGAAAGTGCAGAAGGATTTCTGAGCTGCCCAGATCTGCAGCAGGAACAGATTCTCGGAGAGCTCATCCCCATTCTGACGAGTGTTCTTGGTCCCCACATTTAAACCGTGATTAGAAAATGGCATTTTTTACTGGGACAGAGAAAATCAGTGTGTAAAATGTAAATAAGGACAAAATGCTTTCCATTAATTAAAAAAATTCTCCTCTGGATCGACGGGTAGGTTTATGTGACTTTGTTTTTTTAAAAAATATTCAAAATGGGAAAAAAAAGTCCCTTAAGCCAAGCATGGCATGAAATGGTACAAAGCTGAGAGGTCAAGATTTTTCCAGCATTTGAGTTTATCAACAACTTTTTAACATCCCCAAAAGCTTGCAGTAACTGGAGGTATCAAATGCAAAGGTTACGTCTCCATATGTGCTGCTTCCGCTTTGTTTAAAATATGGTTTGCTTTTAAAATGCAGGTTTAAATAATATTTAAATAAATAATATATAATATATATTTATAATAATAAATCAGAAATATTTAAATAATATTTAATATGTAATATATAATTTAATATTAATGCTCACAAGCATCCATTATGCAGGGATTGTGAGTGAAAACATGAGATAGATTAAGCCAAACTTAAAATCCTAATGAAGTCATGAAATTAATCAAATTAATCTCAAGACCCATTTGGGCAGTGGGCAGAAATCAAGAATTCAGGGGCCTCATAACCCACTGGTATAAAAGGACATTTAGAAGCTTTCTTTTAATCTGGTACAAAGTGAATCACAGAATCCCCTGAGTTGGAAGGGACCCACCAGGATGAACAAGTCAAACCCCTGCCCTTGCACAGAACATCCCAACAATCCCACTTAAAAAAATATTAAAATACTGAAAAGTACTGAGCAAATAAAGAGGCTTTTTTTAAAAAAAATATGGCTGCAGTTTTCCCAATTAGTAAGAGCATGAAGGGAATATATAAGTAGGGAAAAGTAGATTTCGGTATACACAACCTTTTTTTTTTAAATTGATTTCAGTTGCTAGGACACTACAATTTCAAATCATCAATAATTATGGACATTATATTATATTCATACTTATTAAAGAATGATCAAACCAACTTGTACCTTTAAAATTATGTGAAATAAACATATTTTAACTCAGAAAAATTCTAACACAGTAACTCAATGTCTTTAAAGGCCTGGTAACTACTAAAGAATATGGGATGCACACTCACAGAATGGTTTGGGTGGAAGAGACCTTAAAGATCATCCAGTTCCACCCCCTGCCATGGACAGGGACACTTTCCTCCATTCCAGATTGCTCCAAGTCCCATCAAACCTGGCCTTGGGCGCTTCCAGGGATGCAGGGGCAGCCACAGCTTCACCTGTTCCAGGGCCTCACCACACTCAAGGGCAGGAATTCCTTCCCAATATCCCATCTCACCCCTTTTTCTGTCACTCCAGGCCCTTGTCCAAAGTCTCTCTCTATCTTTCTTGCAGGCTGCAATAACAGAATTATCACTGACAAATACAAACCAGTGAAAATTTTTGGGTAGCACAGCCCATCGTTTGCTGTGCTGGCAGGTACCCCCTGACACTGACCAAGAGTCATCTGAAACAGAAACCACAGAAAAGGGATGAAAGAACCTTTTGGTACTTGTAGATAAGGTGAAACTACTTAAAGATATTTTAACCTGTCACTTCTAAATCATCATCATAATCAAAATCGAGGTTCTGCATGCATTTACAAGGCGAGGAACAAGGCTGGCAACCAGGATAAATCCAGGTGTTTATGGAGTCAATGAAAAAATAGATGTGCAGTTAGCAGAGCCTTCACTAAACCAAAAGCCAGAGGGAGGCCATTTGTGCTTGAATTTGTGAGCATGAGGAGCATGAATGTTCCTGGGCAGAATAATGAACCTCCTTGGTGCTTTAGGGCTGGTTTATGGCTCCTGGAAGCAGCTGCTTTGTATTCAAATGCAGGATTTTATGCAAGCTTTAAAAAAGATACTTTTCACACTTAGTGAAACCTCTTGATATTAAAAATGAGGGCAGATCACATGCCGTAATTTGGGGAAGGTACTCATGAAAGAGATAAACTAAAACCTGGCTGCTCATGCACACACAGATTGCTGGGGGATCAGTTCTGTTTCCAGCACAGGAGGAATCTGAGGGTCCTGCTGGGGATACTGGGGGTACTGGGAACCCCAGCAAGAGGAACTGGCTGATCATGGTGTTGAGGAGGGGACAGATTTCAGCTTCTTTTGGTGGCTTTCCTCTGTGCCTCATGACTTTAAAGCATGTTCCTTTAAAATCCCACATCTCCATCCTGCTTTTCCCAGTTGTATCACGGCTCCCCTGAAAGCCCCACGATCTCATTCCTCACCCGAGTTCTGCAAGTCATCCTCCTTCCTTCGCTCCTCCCACTCCTCCGTTCAGATTGCCTGGGGGTTCATTCTGAGCCCCTTTCCCAACTTTCTCACTCCTTTATCACTTCACCTCAGGACATCAGGAGAAGTTTCCTCCTGGAAAGGCCTGTCAGGCATTGCAAAGGCTGCCCAGGGAGGTTTGGAGTCTCCACTCCTGGAGGTGTCCAAGGAATGACTGGATGTGGCACTCAGTGACGAGGTGGGGATCGGTCACAGGTTGGACTCGATGGTCTTGGAGCTCTTTTCCAACCAGAATGTTCCTGATTCTATAATTCTGCCTCCAATTCACTATTCTGTCACTGCCAAATTGGCCTCCTGACTGTCAGACCTTTGGAAATATTGCTGCTCCTATTCTTGAAAGAGAAATAATAATTAGCGCATCTTTTAAATTAACATTCTTACCCTTAGTCGATAGAGCCAGGTCAAAGCAGACCCACTTTTTCCTAGATTGCAAAATATTTTTTCATATTTTTTTTCTTTTTGCCATTGACATTTTGGCCACTAAAAACTCTCTTAATAGAGACAGCTCAGGAAAAAAAAAAAATAAAATCTACTTTTACTTTCCAGAAATAAAACATTTTTGATAGAGAGCCATCTATATTTAGATGGGTAGGCAACTGTGAAATTGACTCTTCCAACCTACACTACCCTACAATTACACAAAAAATAGTGCAAACCTTCACTTTTTAGTTTTCATTTTAAATAAATTTTAAAACAAAAACAAACAAAAAAACAACCCTGCAAATGCTTCACAAGTATTAGTTGTATATTTCTGAAACAAAAATATCAGCAGCAAGAAAAACTCCACAAGAGGAAGATATTCTTCACAATGGAAGTAGTTAAGCACAAGAACAAGGTGCCTAAAAATGGCATTAAAACCTTAGAGATTTTCAGAAGTCAATGAGCAAGGCCCAAACTTTGAAGGCTGCCTTGCTCAGAGCAAGGAACCAAAGTATAAAATCTTCCAGAATCCCTAATTTGTCTGCAACAATATGAAATAAAGATATTTTAGTTCATCGCTGCCTGTTTTCAAATTTAAGCAGGAAACCAACAATTTTAAATGGATAAAAGTATTTCTAGGTTTTAAATATCTCAACATTTTTACTTCTTTTATCTTCCTTATTTGATTGCAGGTATTTCTAAATCCTAAAACACACAAGAGACCAAGCTGAACTAAAAGTCAGTTTGGACCCTCCAAGAGATGAGCAACTTCCTAGAATGTTTTCCACCTTTATTCCATATCCCCCAGTGGTTCTTCCATGTGTTTGCCCAGTCCCTTTTAGGAATGTGGACACTTAGAGCTCATAACTACAGTTGAGATTTATGTCCTGTTGTCCTTTAGAGCTTTAAAGCAATTCTGTACCAGGTTGATTTTTACAAACACTTAGCAATAATTAACTGAAAAACAAAAGCTTTTAGAGACTGTTTTTCCTAAGTCCTAATTCAGTAGGTGGTTTAATATGAAGAGGCGCCTGATCACTTCCCCTGCAGCAGCTGTGTCATTTCTACTCTTCAAAAACACATTCTCCAAACCTGCCGCTGGAATTTCTCTCATTAATTGAACTCAGTACATCCCCGAAAGCCTTTGGTAAAACAGACACTAGATTACATTAATTAATCATTTAAATTTTCTTCTGATTTTGCTTCGACTGCCACAGGCAGCTCTGCCTCTTCAAAGGTACCTCCAGTGCCAGCACAATAACTACAGTTCAGAAGGGCAGCAGGAGAATTGAAGCTGAGGTACATTAAGGGAAAATTTGAGCCAATTTATTTGCATCGTATATCCTACCAATTATTGCTCTAAGTGAAGTTAAAACCCCCTCCTGCTCTGACTTCATTTGCACAAAACAATAAGAAATTAGGGGGTGGGGGAGCAGGAATATATTTCATTTTTAAGGGATGCCTCTCTTGAGGATAGATAAAGGGAAAATATTTATTAACCTGCATGTCTCAAACCAGGTGATGGCACATGAGGATTCCTCTTTTCTAAATTTAAATTGGTTCTTCATTAGAAACCTTTTCAGAGATTTGCTGCAACGAAAAAGCCCTTTAAGTACACAGTAACCTTCTCCTGCTGCTTCTCAAAACTTATCCTCCTACCTGTGCATTCCTCCTAATTCTACTTGTTAGTAAATAATCTCTTTGATAATTGAATATGTTTATCTATTCCACCCCAAATTTAGACACTGTAAAAATAAAAATGCACAGCACAAATTATTAAATAACTGTAAATAGTAGTAAATAATACAACACCATTCATCATTATGCACTGTTCATAAAAGCCCTTTTGGTATTATTAGTGTTAAACTGTTTTACATGGGTAAACTGAGAAATATTTACCTTTATTCTATGGTTCAACATGGTTCAGTGGTGGCTTGGCAGTGTTAACAGTTGATGATCTTAAGGGTCTTTCCTGACTTGAACCATTCTGTGATTCTCTAATATTCAAGAATGAAAGACCTTTGTAAATGTGAGGAGTCATCAGCACCGATCACTTAAATCAAACAACTGAAAAATTCTCATTTCTTGGGCGACCACACCTGTTACCATTTCACACAGAGAATGGCAGACTCTGTGAAGCATCCAAACATCAAGAATTTCTAGAGGTATCATGAATTCCCTCAAAAACAGCACTGAGGATCCCAAAATTCACTGTCACCATCGGGTGGTGAATCATCAATGTCTGGTCTCAAACAAAAATCAATAGCAGGATGCAGTAATCTCCCATTTATGAGTCTATAACACCCATTTGTGACCGCCTGTATTTTTAAAAACCACAAAAAGCGGGGCACAGAATGTCACTGTGAAACCTGTGCTCTGCCTTATTGGGTGAGAAAGAGGAGTGACCCCACCAGGAGTTAATAACCTCCTCATAATTCAGGCAAGCACAAGAGGTTCTTGCATATGGAGTGTAAAAAAACTTGTGTGATCTCAGTGTGTGAGGTCACTGAGCTGTCAGGAACAGAAGCAGAGACAAAAAAAAAAAAAAACAAAAACCAAGAAATCATGAAGCTGAGGAGGAAAGAAAAGGGAGAAAAATTCTAATTTAAGGAATTTTAAGCATTAGATCTAAGCTGGTCTAGTGGAAGGTGTCCCTGCCCATGGAAGAGGTTTGGAAGGTGATCTTTAAGGTCTCTTCCAAGCTCAGACCAGTCCATGATCCAAGAGAGTCCTGCAGACTGGCTGTGTATTTTTCGGCTCAAAAAGTGTCAGTATGGACCAGGAACCTCCCCAAAAGCTGTTTACAGTGTTGCTGTAGAGTTCTGTCAGCTGAAGGAGTTTAACAGTGGTCAGACTGACTCAAAACCAGAAAACTCATTTACTATGATGATGTAGCCCATCATATTATCATAATTATCAATTAACGATATTATCAATCATATTATCAATTAATCACAGAGAGAAATGTATTCCAGGTGTGATCCTGGGATGGGTCAACCAAGCACGGGCTGAGCTCCTTTCTGTCAAGTATTTGAAAAGTTTGTAAATATTCCCCACTCCGCTCTCTCCTGACTGGTGATGTGTGGATTGAGAGCAGCTGACTCCACAAAGCTACTCCACCAACATCTGGTGGTGCCCCTAAAACTCAGGGAGCAGAACACCTGTGCTTGTCCCACACACACAGACCCCAAGGATGAATTCTCCAGCTTATCCAGAAGTTTCTCCACGTGGCTGTGCAGTTCATGAGCTACTAAAGCAGCAGAATGAGAAGATGGCTCCCACAAGCAGTGAGAACACTGAAAAGCTGTCTGATGTGGAAGAATTTCACTGGAATCCACTGCAGCACTTCCTGCTTTCAGTCACTGAAGGATGCAGTGTGGAAGGATCACTGAGGTGTGGAGCCCAAACCCCTGCTCACAGTGGAACAAATCCAACGCTCAATCCAACTGCTCAGGGTCACCTCCAGTCAAGTTTTCAAACTCTCCAAGGCTGGTGATTCACACTCTGACTATGAAGAACATTTTCCTTAATGCAGTCACACCTTTCCCTGTCATGGTTTTGCTGTTCATCAAGAAAACAATTGAAAATCATTGCTGATGTAGAGCTGGAGGTGTGATAAATGCTCCGTATCGAGCACGGCTCAGGAAGCTGCTGGTCACACGCAACAGCTTCAGCTTCCAAATTGTTTTCAAGCATAGTTCCCATTGTATGGAGGTTGATAGATAAATGAATCAGGAATGGTGATGGCCACTTTGCCAAGCACGAATCATAAATGTGACATCCAAAAATACCCATTCCCTCATTGTACACTGAGCAAACACCACTCGAAAAAGACATTAGAACATTATTCACACTCCTCTTCAGCACACAAATTACAGGTGATGTTACAAATCCCATAATCTTCCAGTTTGGACAGGGTCTATCAGTTTGGAACCCTGTTTGGCAACACTTCCAACCTGACTGTCCTGCCAGCTTACCTGCAGTTTGGAAAATGTCCTGCCAGCAACCACCTGAGCATGCCTGTGTCTGGCTTCTCATTACTTCAGGTATTTCTAGACTGCTCCTTCCCACTTCCAAAAAGCCTTAGGAAGTGGAAAAAGACTTAAAAATTTTATGGAAGAGCCCAAAAAAGATCAACCAACAACATTTAGGTGTTCAACACCCATCTTAGTGCTAAAATGACAATAGCTTGATGGTGTCACCATGAGGTACCAGCCCACATTTCCAGCTCTAAACCAAGGAGATACAGGAGATTCATATGGGTGGTACTACTCGAGTTCCTCACTAACATTTATTTATTACAGGTTTATACATCCCAGTGGCTGCAGAAAAGAAGTGGATATGTGGTAGAAAGTTGAGTAAACTGTGCTTCCCCTTTATTTGGAGAAAATAAATGGGTAACATGCTCATAGAAGAACTCCCAGACTGGAGATTAACGTTCGAGTGCCACAAATCGAGAAAAACTCAGCTTTTATTTGTGAATTCTCAGAAAGCAGGAAAAGCCATGAAGGAAAGGAAGGGGAATGCTGTAAAACAGAAAGTACTCCATGAGCAGAGATTTATAATTAATCAACAAGAGGGATGCAGCACTGTTTTACAAGGCAATAATCCAGCCCCATTCCCAAAGGAAAAGCCTTGGAGAATGAAGGCCAAGTAGCTTTTTCAAACAAGGCAACTGGATTATTGCCCCATAAAGCAGCACAGCTCTGTGATTATTACCTTGGTGCTACATGCCCTTTTAAAAATGGTTTCCCCCCATAAATGCTTAAAACCTCCCAAGTAAAAAAGATCAGGGGAAGGGAAAGGAGATGTGGGGTAGAAAGCAACACATTTAATGTTTTCTTCTAATTTCCTGGGCAATACCAAGCACACGACGTAAAAGAAATGCTTTCAATTGGGGTTATTACAGATAGCAGCAATAAATCCTATTAATAAGCAGCATACTAAGATTTTATGTTTCTCTTATTCTTCACATGTTGTTTGCCCTCACTGCTTGTTCCCTCCCTTTTCACACTCTCCCAGAAGCAGAAGCATTTTTCTTTATTTACAATTTTTGCAACATTTCAGTTTCACTTTACATTTGATACACCAACCTCAAAACAAGGCAGAGACTCAAATATCTCCTGGAATCTTATTAGTGACGGCTGATAAAACTTCAAGCCACAATTAGCCTTTGTCCTTTACAAAAAATAAGATATTTGGAGAACACAGAGTCTTATCCCCTCGGCTGAACTCTGCCTTGACCTGTGTGACAACTCCAGGCTGTGCCACGTGTGCTCAGGGTCAAAAATCACTTTTATTTAGAACAGACATATCAAGAACAGCCTGTGTGTGTCCCATCAGAGCAGAAATGTAACAAAAGTTCAATATACCAGCTTAAAAAAAAAATATTCCTGGTGAGATGCTCAGAATACTCCAAGGATGGACTAAATTTTTCTCGTGTGATTAAAAGCAAAGCACCAGCTCCATTCACATCACTAAATATGCACAATTCACTGAATGAGAACAGGATCAAAATAAGAAAATTCAGCAGACTCCCAAATCCTTTGTTTCTGTGAATATTTAGACATGTCCCAGCTGCCTCATGAGACTGACATCTATTCAAGGTACTGAATTTGAAAGAAAATAACAAGTGGAAGTTTTACAAATTTCCTCTCTAAAAACTCTTCTTTCTTCCATTTTAAAAACTTTTCAATTCCTCTCATAAAAATTTCTTTGTAAAGGCAAACAACCAAAACAAATATGATTTCGACTGATGTTGTTTTGAAAACATTAAATGGAATCCCACTGGGAAATTAAATGGAAATGTCACCTTTAATAATGGGAGAGAAATGATTCATAGGCAGACTCTAACATTTTAAAATATGTTACCTACGTAATTAGAGGAGCCTGATTTTCCAAAGGAGCAGTCTCACACACCTTCCAATATAATCAAAGCCCAAATACAGGCTGTGAAAGCCACTTTCAACATATGTGCATCAAATATTTTGTCACAGCGCAGAAATTAAATCTGGGAAGCCCTGGAAGCCTGTTCCTGCTACCTAAGGTATGGAACTCACAGGGTTCCAAATGCTTCAGGAATGTCTTTTTCTAATAGCAGCTGACACCGATGGCAAAGGTGGGTTTGGGTTCACAATGTTTGAACTATACAAAATATCTGTAATCATCTTTATGACCACTTAAGCTGTCCCATTAAAGGCACTGGGACTTTGGAATCTGCAATTGCTTGATCTAAAAAACCATCAGATAAAGAAGGTGACACTTCCCAGGTTGGAAGGGGAGAAGAAGTGTTTAATTTCACTTACTGTCAAACAAAGCAGATTTTTAAAAGCTCAAGTTTTGTGTAATTCACAGCAGAAGCTGTGTGGGGATAGCAAATGCTCAAGTCCCACCATTCCAGTCCAATCTCTGCACAACCTGTGAGGTGCAAGTTTTGACTCAGCCAAAACAGAGTTAACAATACAGAACATTTTCTCCAGGCTCTTCAATTTTATATAAAGCCAATTTTATCAGAAACTGCTAAGCAGTATTCATAGGTTATGAATAAAACTATTTAAAGGATAATCTAAGGGAGCCTTTTCATCAATATTAAAGTCACTGCACATTATACTGAGTTACTGGAGAGGGATATTTGTCTAACTGCCCCCAAACTGTGATTCCCAAACTAGGAATCGCAGCCTGGAATACGGAACCTGCAGGTGATCCATACAAGCATTATTTTCAGGTGTATCTTTACCTCCGCAACTCTGACAAGAAGTTTGAAGTCCTTTTCTGAACACCCACAGGAATGGGGGAAAAAACCCTTTCTGTATCATTTATTTTCTCATGGAGGAGCCAGGATCTGGGATTTTTTTTAACACAGCAAGTGGCGTTTATTTGCTGAGCTGCAGGAGAAGGTTGGAAAATCTTCATCAGTTGCATTGAATGTCTCAGTTTCCCCTTCTGCAATTGCAGCATCTGTGGGGGCTCTCTTTGGGGGGGAGCATCGTGGAATCATGGAATGGTTTGTGGTGGAGGGGACCTCAAAGATCATCCAGTCCCACACCCTGCCATGTGCAGGGACACCTTCCACTATCCCAGGTTGCTCCAAGCCCTGCCCAGCCTGGCCTTGGGCACTTCCAGGGATCCAGGGGCAGCCGCAGCTTCTCTGGGAAACCTCCTCACCCTCACAAGGAAGAATTTCTCCATAATATCCAAGCTGGTTTCACAGCAAAGCCTCACAGCTTCCCAGTAACAGGAAGGAATTCTCCATGCTGCTGCCATCTCTAGAGGATCCTCAAGGACAAGAACTTTGAGATGTGAGTGTCTGATTGAGGAACACAAAAGACCCCATCTGGACAGAAAGTGGCAGGAGAAAACTCAGGAGCTTCAGCAGAAATCCCAAATGAAGCAAACTGTGCCCTTCAAGGCAGCAGGAAGAGCAGTGGAGTTCCTGCCTCTCGGTCCTTTAATGGTTTTAGGATCACAGGAAGTGCACTCCAAGTTTTCCATCAGGTATTTTGACTTTCAGGCCACAGAAGCCTCCCAGTCTCATCCTGAGACACACATGACAAATTTTATTTTCACACATCCCCCAGAAAGGCAAGTGGAGGGTCAGTACGTCCCTCATTGCAGCATGAAACAGAAACCAGCCTGAAGCTCAAAGGCACTTTTAAAATCTAATAACTGCATTCACTGCCTAAATCTATACACTTTTTATACATAAAAATTACTTGTAAAAGAGAAGCGCTGAATTTGAGGCAACATGAGAAGCTCCAGCTCCCACCACAGGCTTTTAAGGAAATGCTTCACTACAGGGTGGGCAGACAAGGACTTTACACATTTCTTTGGTTTATTTTTAACTATTACAGATGAAACTGGAATTATCTGCTAGAAAATAATTACAGAGTTTTGGGTCTAAATGTCACCCAGAAACTCAAACTGAAGCAGGTGCACAAACTGAGTTGAACATCAGAATATTTGGAAAGTTCACCAGAAAAACAAAAAAAAAAAAATCTTTAAACAAACTTTATGATAACTGATTATAATGCAAAAATGTAAATGGTTTAATTACCTCAAAGAAGCACATGAGCAAAAAGTCTTTCACCACTGTCCTGGTTTGGGGCAAATTTGGGAGAAAATAGACATATCCATATTGTATAGATATATGCACACCACTCTCATCTTTAAATAAAATCTTCTATGTGAAAGATTAAGTTTAATAACTTACAAGGACCTTGCAGTTACACAAAAGCAAAAAACTTTCTTGAACATAGAAAAAAATCCAAATATGCTAAAAAAATCCAAGCAAGTAGAGAGTGCAAATAATTTTAACTGACATGCAGCTGTAGTACAATAGGATTACTGACTCTTAATATGCTGACCAAAATTAAATTAATTTAATTGGCTGTGTTCCCTCATACCCCAGGAACCCAGGACAAAGATAAAACTCTTTCCCTGCCAGCACAGGACATTGATCATTTACTACAAAGCACAGAGGGCAAGGAAAATCGATGCTGCAGAGAAAAAGAGCTCTGTGAAAGCAACATATTTCTGTTCCTAATAGCAAAAGAAAAGTGACCATGAAAACTTGTCTGGAGTCACTTCTTGGCAAGACTTCACCTAAAAGCATTTTTCTCATCCCCCCCCTTTCTTTATTTGTTTTCTTTCTTCCTATTTCTATCATTTTTTGCATTTTTCTCACTATCTGATTAGGTTAAAAATATTTTTTTTGCATTTTCAAACTACCTTTGGCTGCTGAATACCCAAAAGTTTTGTTTCAATGAGCTCCTTACAAAGGAAGCCACAAAGCAAATCCAAGTCTGGCCACTCCGGGGCACAGGGCTGTGACCTTTCACAGTGAGACACAGTCAGGAATGTTTTCCAGTAATACCAGGCATAATTCGTGCCAGTGGGATTCTGCCTGATCCCAGAGGATGGAACAGCTGAGAAGAAATACCACAGTCAAAATTCTCCACATCTCACAGACAGCTCAAAGGTGACGTCTGCAGTCGGGAGCACTGAGATTGTGATAATGACAATTGTGAGGACATTTGTCATGCAAGTTTCATGTAAAGAAAGGACAACAGAGCACAGGAAACACTTTATTTTTTTTTTTAAATAAAAGTAGAGTAAGAAAAAAACCTAAAAGTTCACGAAGAGTGATCAGAGTATTGAGAATTTCATGGCACTACAAGGTTATAAAATCCAGAGATGCCTGTGCAGGTGGGTGCAGGACTTAAAAAAAATTCCTACAATGATTTGGGTCAGGAAAGACCTCAAAGTGCCACCCCCTGCCATGGGCAGGGACACCTTCCACTGTCTCAGGCTGCTCCAAGCCCCATCCAGCCTGGCCTTGGACACTTCCAGGGTTCCAAGGGCAGCCACAGCTTCTCTGGACACCCTGTGCCAGGGTCTCACCACCCTCACAGGGAACAATTCCTTCCCAATATCCCATCTATCCCTGTCCTCTGGCAGTGGAAAGCCATTCCCTGTGTCCTGTCCCTCCATGCCTTGTCCCCAGTCCCTCTCCAGCTCTCCTGGAGCCCCTTTAGGCCCTGGAAGGGGCTCTGAGCTCTCCCTGGATCCTTCTCTTCCCCCAGCCTGGCTCCAGAGCAGAGGGGCTCCAGCCCTCAGAGCATCTTTGTTCTCTCATCTCGACCCTTTCAAACATGTCTGTGTCCTTCTTCTGCTGCTTTTAGGAGAAAATTATTTATAAGACTCTGTGTTTTACTGGGAACTATTCCACCTGCAACTCCAATAGCTTGGAATCAGATTAGCTTGGAATTAGATAATGACCAAATCTGCCTAAAAGTGCCCAGCTCTGGCTGCTGACTCTGAGGGAAAACAGGAGTAGAGTCCCACATACCTACACTTGCAGATCCTGATCCTGGCCCAATTCTCTCAGGACAGTCTAAAGAGACCATTTCAAGTTAAAATCTTACAGAGTAACAGCTAAGACCACAAGAAAATGAATTTACAATTTGTTAATTGAGCATCCACAAAAATATTCTCCCTTTTCATCAAGACACATTGGCCAAAGTGCATCACTCTTAAAAATGTTGTCTAAAAAGTTAGAAAGGTTGGTGAGAACTGGCAATAGTTGGGCCTTTACATTAGCATAAACACATCAAATATTCATTACAGCCAAGCACTCATTATGTCAGCAGCTGAATTAAATAACAAGAATAATGTTTCCCAACTATAAAAATAAGTGGCACAACAGTCTCCTGCACCAGACCAATTTTCAAAAGGAGACAGAGAGACAGTGTTGCAAGGAATCACATTGTTCTCTCTGCTAAAACTGCTTCGTTCACTACAAATATATTGGCTTTTAACAGTTCCTTTTCAGATGAATTTCTACCAAAGAGAAAGAATTATGTTCTACAGCATGAATCCATATGAAAGGAAAAGCATCATACTGGGACAATGGGATTTATTGCAACAGCAGAATGTATCTTAAATGCAAAATTATACCAACACTATGAGTTTGCCAATTTAATCATAGTTTAAAAAAAAAGAAAATAAATACAGCAGACATTACAAAAACTTGTTTATGGGAAATTTTTACACTGGGTGCACAAAAACAGGAAAGTCGAGCCAGAAGTGTAATGGCAGCAGAACAAAACATCTCAAGCCCTTGAAAAGCATCACAACTGCGAACAACTAATGGAAGGACTTATAATATATAAATATAAAGCCATAGATATAAACAAAAGCCATATAAAAGGTAGGTAATAAAGTCATTAGGACAATGAAGAATGCCTTTAAACCAAAAGAGGGTGGATTTAGATTATATACAGGGAAGGAATTGTTCCCTGGGAGGGTGGTGAGGCCCTGGCACAGGGTGCCCAGAGAAGCTGTGGCTGCCCCTGGATCCCTGGAAGTGTCCAAGGCCAGGTTAGAAGGGGCTTGGAGCAACCTGGGATAGTGGGAGGTGTCCCTGCCCATGGCAGGGGGTGGCACTGGATGACTTTAAGGTCCCTTTTAACCCAAAGGATTCCTCACTCCATGATTCCATCTTGTCAATGAAAGCAATAAGCCTTCACTAAGAAAAGATCTTCTCTTTCCTTGGAGTCCTTCCTGCCTTCCCACCTATGGAGATCAGAAGGAAGATGGACAATGAACAAACAATTCACAATCAAAGAGCAACACAGCTCTCTCCAGCTGGGAACAGATTAGAATGGAAACGCACTGGCAAACACTTAGAAATGGGAAAACTGCCTAAAACAAGAGGATTTTACAAATTTCCCAGAGAAGATTTTATCAGTTGATACCACCTACAATTCAAAACTTCCCAGCCTACCATGTTCAACCATTTCTATCAATACAGGTCAAAACAAATTGAGATTTTTCTGAGCATGCTCCTCCTGAACCCACACATTTTCTCACAGTCTGTCCTCTCCACAGTCTCTGCAGGTGCTTTAATCTGGGATGGAATTTTTATTACCAAAATCACTGTCTGTGGAAAATGAAAATTTGAATCATCTTAATACTGTACTGTGTGTAGAGTTCTTAGTTTTTACTTGCTGTGCATTAGATGAACCAGAAACAGACTTTATTCCTATTCCTATATGTAGGACTGGAAAAAACATGGCTGTGGGGCTTCCAAAACAAAACCAGCAGAGGAATCTTTCATGGAGCAAAGAACTTTCACTTTGTATCTACTCTTACACTGCACACTTGGGGCTGTGCTGAGGTGTAAAAGGGATGAAGGCCTGCATGGAAAAATCAACACAAAGGAAACCTCTCAGTGCTGAAATCCAAAGTTTGCGTTTGGAGAACGAGGACCAAACACTTGTTATGTGTCAGGAAAAAAGCCGCAACTCTTACGTGAATAATCCAAGAAGAGGGTCAAAAAAATTTTCCACTTGGATGTAATTCAGCAGAGAAACAAACAGTGTTTTTTTTCATGAATCTTCTCTTACTGTTTTAATATTAATTTATATGCAAGATCTTTTCGTTGCAGTTTAGTGAACTCAACCAAGCCTTTCTCCAGACATTCCAGTTTCCTTTGGCATTCAGTAAATGTTGTGTCCGTATGAGGGAGACACTTTTCTTGGGATCTGATTAATTCCTGAATCTGGAAAATCCTGATTAAATTAAATCCTGATCTGCAAGTGTTTGAACCACCAGTCATGCACCAGCTGCTCAGGGAGGTGGTGGATGTCCCATCCCTGGAAGTGTCCAAGGCCAGGCTGGATGGGGCTTGGAGCAGCCCTGGGACAGTGGAAGGTGTCCCTGCTCAAGAGGAGGGATTGGATATTCCCTGATTTCTCTCCTGTTAATCTGTTGATTAACAAGGTAAGAGCTCACAGAGCAAACAGTGCTGCAAACACTGTGCACTTCCTGTTTTAATACCCCAAAATTTGATACTGCAGAGGTTATAACTTTAGACAAACCAGAATCTGACATGGGCTGAAGAGGTCAGCAGCAAACAGGAGAAAAAACGACACCAAGTCTCTGCTTCATCCTGGCAAACTCAGCAAAAATAGGCGATAAAACAAATGTAAAGGCAAAACAATAATGGGATTTTTTTGCATGACCTCTAATGTATCCCTAAAAATATGTTCAATTCCATAGCATCCAATAAATATGGGAAAACTGCTGTAGTGACTCAGAGGAACAGATGTAAATTTGGCATAACTTAATTATAGAAAAAATTAGGAAAAACATGGATTCCCGTAATTATTAACAGTACAAGCTTCTATTAGTTCTACAACAAGTTCAATAAGGAAATTATCAGAATCAGTCAGATCCTAAACAACTGTGAGCTATTCCTCATCTATAAATAAATGAGAATATAGCAGACAATATAACTAAAAAATACTACAAATTAATATTTTTATATCCTCACCATTTTTTCTTCTGTTTTCCAATTTTTTATGGTCAATAAAGAGAGTGACTCACAGGACTGATGGGACAACCTCCCTAATCACCTCCTAAAGGTGTTTATTCCTCCACAATGACTACAAAAGTTACTCAGCTCACTTAAATGATATTTTAAAAGTTAGAGTGGACAAAATAATATTGATTTTTCTCAAAACTTTAGTGGCGTGGATAAAGACGGTGGCCTATATGGAATAAAGGAGTGGAACTCCACCCAAGTCAATCCCACTGTGCCAAGAGAAAACACCTTGGAGTGGTGGACTACAAAATAAGCAATTATTCTGGATTAATGGTAAAGAATAAATGGTAGATGGAAAGAGCCTTAAAATATATATATATATAAAATATAACCTTTTAATTTTTATTTTTTTTTAAAATATTATTATAGATGGTGAGGACACCTCAGCACATGGAGTTCTACCATATGCAGAACATCAAGATAAATCTCCCATGGCTATAGGAATGCAAAGTAACACCCAAAACCTCCATAAACTGCATTTTAACATTTATATTATTGTCCTACAACCATATTTAGGGAGAATCCACAGTCATACTGAGAACTGCCCATCTCTTCCTCGTCCAGTTACCACAGGGGTTCAGAGTAAGCGTTCATTTTTAAAATGCTTTAATATATCAGTATAAAAGGCACAAACTAAGCCCATTCCAGGCCTATTTTGATCTCGAACTACTTTGACACTAATTAAAACAACAGAGCAAACCTTGGCTTATGTCCTATTAATCACCACAAGTGAAGTCAGACATTGGCCCATCACAGCATCAAACATGATGATCTAATGTGAAATATTATCTGTGGTTTAAGAATAAAAATTAAATTAAACCCCAACCACCAACCCTCACCTCTGCGTTAAAATATGCCACGTTAAAGAACCGTACAATCCAATCTAAAACAGATATTTATGATTCATTAAGAATTAAACACAAATTGTTCATTTATGAAGTTATTAAAACTATCCAGTAATTAAGGATCACAGATGAATGAATGATGGCCATGAATAATCAGATTAAACTATCCAGAAAACCCCAGCTGATAAAGAAAATACATAAATACATTAAACCATGTCAAATTACATCAGAAATTCCATTTGTATGCAATCCAACCAATGTTCAGCTTCCAACCATTTAAATCTTGCAATTCTATTTTCATTTTTAAATTGCCAAGTTGAGCTATTTTCCAAAAAATCAGCACTTAGACAAACTTTTAAACTCAAAGAGTTTAGCAGGAAGAAAAATATTTTATTATGTAGGCCAAGAGAAATGTGCAGTGGTGTATATCTGATTTAGGAACCCAGAATGTAATGATGACATATTTCAGAGATAAACAGTGTTTCCAACATTGTAGGAACTGTTTCAAAATAACTTCAGTGTCCACAGATGTTGCAGTATTTGTACAAATATTTCTCTTTATAAATGCAGTGCAAGAACCCACATGTTGATCGTGTCTAAAACCTGAATTTATGAAGTTATGTAGGTACCTGGAAGAGAAATATAGCTATTTTAATGTATCACTTAGAAATGTAATGGTCATTTTAATATTTCCCCTAGAGGCAGCACCATAAATGTTTTCTGTTGTTTTCTGAATTTTAATAGGGGCACCCAGTAAAGATTTGGTTTGGAATGTGACGACTAAAGAAAACAGCAAATGCTTTGAGAACTGCACAGGATTTCTGAGAAATAAAGGGAATTCCTTACAGAATTCCCCACAGACAGACAAACTTAGGGCACTGTTGTGATGCAAACTCAGCCCAGCACATCCCCGTGTCCCCGAGCACATCCCATGGCAATGCCTGCGCAGGAACAACAGACAAGAGCCACACAGAGAGCAGAACTCAACTCCTCCAAACACTCCCCTTCCACCCAGGATCCATCTGAAATCCCCCATGGGATACCTATTCCTACGCAGAACTGCTGAGGATATTTTTTAAGGATTTAGAAAGACAGGGTTCCTGTGTGAATAATAGAAATTTTTCTTCAAAACTCCCTAAGAAACCCTATTAAAAGGTTTCAGTGCACCAAATATTAATCACAACAGCATCGTACCCACTATTTTACTACAGCATCTTTCAAAAGGCTCACTGATGTAGTAAAAAAATCAGACAGATCTTGCTAAGAAACCCATTTAATGTAATATTAAGTAACCCAAGTTTTTGACATCATCAAAAACACCAGTTAATTTAGCAGTCTCATAATCCAAATGCCACAGTTAAAACACAAACACATTCCTATTAAAAACCTGTCCATTAATGTTGTTTCTTCCCTTCAGCAGGGAAGAATGAGGGAAATGCACTTGTGCAGCATGCCAGGAATTGCACATCTCACAGGCTGAACAATCCAGTTTTTAAGGATAGGGTAATACTTACTCCAAGCGAAGCCGATCCGTAAAAATCTACGGTTTAGTTACTCCCTGAAATAATAATGCTGATTGTCACAGCAGCAGGAGGATAATCCCAGCACATCCAGGCCTAATAGGCAGTGTGATCATATTTGCTCCCAGGAAATCAGAAGGCAGGTACCTCTCTCCCTGAAAATCCAGGCACCTTTGGAGAAAACAATGGACTTTTAGGTCCTTCATTTTATTGAAATCGCAAAGCGTCCACGCTTCAGCCGTCACTGATTGTTTTTAGTCCATTTTCTTTTAATTCCTGAGAAAAGAGCAGATTTTCTCACTGTTTGCAGCAAACAGGTCCTGTAACTACAAACTGAAGTTTCCGTATCCAGTGCCATCAACTGTGTCATCTTCAAACATTCCTCACTTGGCAGCAGCCGGATATTTTTCCATCTCTTGTTGCTTCTAAAAGTAGAAAATTCAGCGATTTCGGAGGCTCTCTAGGAAGATGCACTGAAGGGAGTGTTTGAAAGCAGGAGCAGAATAACCACGCTCTGATTCTGCCCTACAGGCATAGCCTGGGTGTCTTCGGCGTGTCCTGCTGGGTCTTCAGGTCTGTCCCTAAAGGCTGGGACATGGAGCCAGGGCAGCACCAAGCAGCAAAAACAAATGTTGTGGCTTTAAGAACATACTCACTTTTCTATTGAGGTGTCACAACTTTCTCTCTACTCTTACTTCACTGCTGGGTCAGATGAAATCTTTAAGGAGGTTCCATTAAAAGTTCGTTTCTGTCGAGAGAAACGCTGGAATTCCCGTTCCAAACGTATTCCGAAGGAGGTCAGGTTCGGTTTTAAAGCATGTTTGTGTCGATGAAAAGTTTTTGTTTTGCTGCAAAAATATGAAAATTCTCCCTTTTATTTACACATTCCCTCTGTAATCTTCCAAGTTACTCGGCTCCCTTACAGTTTAATCAGACACAGGGGAAAAAAAAAAAAAAAAAATCACCAAATATCGTATTTCCCATATGTACAAACTGACATTGTGGAGGCTTCATTAAAAGCTTTTATTTCTCTGCTCACTGCTAACTGGACGTCATTTAATGTCACCACCACTTCCCAAGAGCCCAACGAGACTTAAAAAGCGACGGAAGTTTGAAAACCAAAAAAAAAAGTTGTGAGTTTTTCTGTACCCCAGGACGGTTTTCTTTCACGAAGCTCAAGCCGAGACAGCAGACAAAAGAAGCTGATTTGACTGAGCCGTGCCAAGTCTTGCCTTTTTTTCTTCCCTCGCCTCGCTCGCTCTCTCGCTCTCTCGCTCGCTCGCTCCCAGCATGGCAACCTTCCCGAGCAGTCTTGGCGGAGCTCCAGCCTGTGCCAGCCTGTCTGAATCCTTGTTTTCCAAAAAGATGCTCTTTGCGAATCAATTAATAGATTTCCAAACAGGAAACTGTGGGTCAGTAACCAAATCTTGGCACCAACAGCCGCTGCTCCTGCCAAATCGGCTTTATAGATTTCATGGTTCCCTACCTTTTACAATGGATGCAACGTTTGTGCTCCCGGATCGTGGAGCACTGGAAGCCATTCCCTGTTCTCGCAGGGATAAGAAATCTGCTCGCTAAAAATGTCCGCATGCGACACATGAACAACCTGCAGTAAATCAAGACTCTTTGGAAGGCGGGCGTATGTGTAATTTTAATA
Source organism: Pseudopodoces humilis (assembly GCF_049639895.1). Taxonomy (NCBI): domain Eukaryota; kingdom Metazoa; phylum Chordata; class Aves; order Passeriformes; family Paridae; genus Pseudopodoces; species Pseudopodoces humilis. The sequence goes on from NC_142202.1 coordinate 111,873,808, forward strand.
AGCACCAAATACTCCTTAAAATAATGTGTTTTCATTCTCTCCTCCCCAGAATCATGGGAAGATGCCAGGAGAAGGAGACGTATAGATTTGAATTAAGATCACACTCAGAAGTCACGCACATTTTAACTTCATCTGAACTCCACCTTGAAAACAACCGGTCTTCTCAATTCCAACATTATTAAAAATCAGCTGAAAATTATTAAGAAATCGGATCCCAGATCATACACAGAAAAATCTCCCCACATCCGTAGATCCAATGATGTCATCTGTTAATTCAACAGCTCAAGTTCTTGTGGCACAGAGCAGAAATGGCTCAGCATTAACAGTCAGCTCTGGTGGGAAATTTTCTGATATGTTGCAAGACTTTAAGGATAGAAAATTCTATTTGGAACTTCATTCAAGATATTCTAAATGACAAGAATTCATGTGAGGAAAATTACAGGAATAAACTTTCTTTTATCTTCAAGCTATTTGCCAAGGCAAAATGCCAACTTTTTAAAATACATGCATTACATTAATGAGCTAAATAGAATATTCTGAGGGAAAAAACCTTCCTGAAGTGTTTAATTTTCTAATTTTATTCAGTAGAGAGTCTCAGAAGTTCACAGATCACAGAATGGTTTGGGCTGGGACACTAAAGACCATCCTGTTCCACACCCTGCCATGGGCAGGGACACCTTCCTCTATCCCAGGCTGATCCAAGCCCCATCCAACCTGGCCTTGGACACTTCCAGGGATCCAGGGGCATCCACAGCTTCTCTGAGTAATCTGTGCCAGGGCCTCCCCACCCTCCCAGGGAATAATTCCTTCCTAACATCCAAGGAAATCCCTCTCTGTTTCTAAAGATTCCATTCTGTCAGAAATTGGGTGACCTTATCTAGTGATTTTTTTTTTAAAAAAACAGGTTCATTTTCTGCCCTTCAGGCCTCAGACATCCACCCAAGATTCCCCTTGTCCTGCTTCCAATGACTGTAACAGACCCATCCATGTTTCTCCCAGTATCCTCCCAACCCCTGAAGAAACACCATTAACTTTAAAATCTAATTTTTACCTCAAAATATTGCACACTCTCTCGTTTCCATTTGCACCTCACATCCTCATGACAGGGCCAACTTGGGGAAAAAAACTATGTATGATCTTTCTATTTCTTTTCTTTGTGCACTTGACAGCAAACTCTAATGTGTCACTTTACTGACAGACCATCAGGCATCAACATGGGAACAAAAAATCTCAAGGAAATTATTGACAGTGGAAATAACTACCACAGCAGACGCTATTAAATGCTCAGCTTTTAATTAGTTTTCCTTCAAAAAATGTTATTGACAACAGGGGACTTCAGCAATACTAAATATATAAATATATATGATTCCAATAGAGATGAACTATTTTAGCTGCTCATTCGTTACTCTTAGTGAAAGTTAAGGCAGTAAAAACAAATCTATTCCTGAGCAGACAAATATTTTCCTGAAAAGAATTTGCTAACAGGATGAAGAGCCTTATTTTATCCCTTAAAATACTGCTCCAAAGGCAGTGGATCCAACAAGAGTGGAACTTCTGCAGGAACGAGTCCACTCTTCCTGCCTCAAAGCCTTTTGTCCAAGGTGTAGCTCACTGCAGCTCTCCCAATTCCCTCTCTCCTCTTAAGGACTCCAGCTACAGCACTCCACTGGAATTGCTCCCAGTTCCCTCTGTGACACCTTCCGAGATGCATCCTTCACTCCAAGGTGCTGGTGTCTCTCAATGGAACTAATTTCTCCTCCTCCATTTCTCCTCCTTCACATAAAGAAGCTTCTAGACCAATGAATTGAGCGTTTAATATCCTCCAGACAGGAAGAAAACATAAAACTTTCTCCACACCTTGTTTTGGGCCCTTTTTTCACGTTTTCTGACTGGTTTTCACCGTGTTCCCCCTTCAGCTTCTCCAATTTGCTCTTCTTGTTGTTGTCTCTCCCAGTTGTGAAGTCAGCCCTTTCCTCTCCTGCCTGCACAAAGTCTGTGGATTTTTCCTTAGAAGGATGCAATAATCCAGTACTCAAGTCCCAGATAACGACCCAAACACCAGGTTCTGCATTAGTGACTCCATAATGTGCTTTTTTACCCTCACATGTTTCTCCTGAACATTCTCCTCTTTCCAGCTGTCCTACTGATGTTTCTTTGATGTCACTTTCTTCCAATGCACAAAATATGGAGTCAAATTCCTCATCACTCCAAGTATTTTCCTATCCATCTCCAGTCCAAATTTGACCATCTTTGTTGTTTATCATTACAGAACCACGTGGAGCTCTGTCCCTCAACACAACTTATATCCCCGTGCTCGGAGAAAAATCCCCAAATTTGCAGTATCTTAGCTATCACTGCTCTTTCTTTGAAGAATTAGGAAAAAAATTAATATTGATCTGTGCCTTGATCATCATTCATTTCAAATTTTGTTTTCCATCTTGGACTTGATGATCTTAGAGTACTTTTCCAACCTTAAGGATTCTGTGATCTTTTATGCATTTTACCTTCATGCCTCTGGAATTTGTTCATTTAAAATTCTCCCAGTGAAAGCCTCCTGATGTCATCATATTCCCTTTCATCCATGTGTTTTTCCATCTCTCTCAAATGCCTGTGTGTCTCCCCAGTGTGGTACACCTGGACACACCTGTGCCAGCGCATGTGTGATGGGAGAATGATTTCCCACCTCCCAAGTGGAAAACTTTGGAATAGAAGTAACTTATTCATTTAAGCTGTTCTATTTGGAATACAACCCCAAAAAGTTACTTTCAAATGTTAGGTATAGCTTTTATTTCCCTATTTCTCTTCCTTGCTGAACACCTCAGTGTCAAGGACCAATGAAAGCTGTCTAACACTTTATCCTGACCACCTGATACACGTTCAGTCTGGTTGTGACAGTCCCCAAAATATTTTATTTTTAAAAATAAACACATTGGAATATCTGGTGTATCAGGGCTAACGCTATCAGTCTTTCTGCTATCATACTCCCGTTATCATTTGTGGGCATTTCCATTAGAGATAAGTGAAGCCAATCCCTCTGAGGACAAGCCAGAGGTTTTTAGGAGTCTAATTCTGGATGCTTTGCTGATTTATTATTGAAGGGTGAAAGTGCATCATGTGACAGGAAAAAGGCTCTTTTTACCTGTCCTTTTACCTGGGCTGTCCATACAGAGACCATGACAAAGAATTTCCTGTTGACTCTCCACTTTTCTGAGTTTTATTATTAAACAGCCAAACACTGGGGAAGCTCTAAGAACATATGAGTGACTGTAGCTATTACACAGAGGCAAATAAAATAATAAAGAAGAGCAATAAAATGAGAAGGAATACTGAGAGAAGGGAAAAAGGAAGGAATATTGCAGCCACTCAGAAGAGGCAGGGGAAGACAGCAAGAGCTGAAGTCAACATTTCAAGAATTAACCAAATAAAATTTAAAAAAAAATACAAGAACACAAGAATAACGGCCTATAAATTCATAAAAAAATGGAACATGAAGGTCTAGACCTGCAAGGGCCTTGTGTCCTGCAGATTCCCAAGGTCAGTCAAATCAGAGACCACCTTTGGCAGCTCGTTTTGCACAGTTTTGCATGTCCCAAATTAATTCTGGACAAGGATGAGCTGTCTTTTCCTGGCAGCTGCCCCCCTGCCACCTGCATTTACCATTTATCATTTTGACAACATCATGTATGCCTGACTTTGGTCTTTCCTGTGCCACGGAAAACATCAGCCCCAGGAATGGTGAGTTCCAGCTGAATCCAGGTGAAAATCAAAGCAGCGGATCCGTGAGCCCGGTGGGTTTAGGGCTGGCACTGTCACACTGTGGGCTGGAGTCCTCCAGCTTTGCAAGGCAAATAAATGACATGACCAAACTCTATGGGAAGCTGACAACAACTTCGTAAAATCGCTGTGGGATTGTCCTTCAGTTGCTCATCATGTGCTGGCATTCCACTCCAATTTGAAATTCCAAATCCATGGGTCAATCTCCACTAAATGTGTTCTTCTTCAGTTTCTTTAGGACCAGATGGTTTCCAGGGTATAGCCAACAGAATTTGCATTCCTAGGTTAAAATATTTTCCCATTCTCTCCACCCAGTACCACCCAGAACACTTCCAAGATAAAGTGGAACATGGATTTTTAAATGCCATTGGTACCATTAAGTGTTTATTATCTCCTTTTAGTTCTCAGGAGAAAAACAGTTACAGGCAGGGCTGAGTGGCATTTAAAAAGTGATTGCAGTGTGAAACATGAAAAATAAATGCACAGAACTTGAGGTAGAAATAGTTACTCATAATAAAATCTACTTACAGTTAACTTGGGTGGAATGAAAATAGACTTATGGCTAGAAATTCTCTAATATCTTCAATTATTATGAAAATGGAGGCTCTAAAAAATCAGGTAACTAAAAGAATTCATCCAAAATTTGGTCCAGTTAGGTTCTCATAATACCAGGTATGAGGAATAAGAACATATTCTTTGTCTTGCACTAATAAAGGAATTTATTGTAAAATTCAGGTACAAAGTGCTTTGTGTTCAATAACAATTTTCACTAATTAAATAGTTTAAATGGTTCTACAGAGATCACTATCTCGGAATTCCTCATCTTGATCCAGCCATCAGCCCAGAGAGTGCTGGGTTTTCCTCATTTTCCACTTCCTTTATACTTAACACTTTCACAACAGGCTTACCTGGGAACATCTGTGTGCAGGTATCCAAAAGGATAAAATACACATTTGGTGATTTTTTTTGCCTCTCATTCAAATAGTTTGCTTTTAGTTATTGTAAACTAAATCAAACACTGAGTAGGTTTTAATTGGTGTGTGAATGCTTAACACAAAGACGACTCCTTAAACAAGGATTTAAGGAGAAATGAGTTAATGCAAAAGGCTGAGTGTGGGAGTCTGCAATTCCACACCACCCAGGACTGGATGGAGGGACACTCAAATCCTGCTGATGACCCTTCATATCCCATCCTCTGTGCTCGTGTCACCAGCCCAGGCACAGCCAACAACACCCAAAACACGGTGTTGTGTTTCAGCTGCCAACTGAAAACGGTTCCACATCTAGGAATTCCAGAGGAATGTACTGGTTGACCTGGGAAAGGGCAGATCCAGGATCTCTCCAAGGATTTAAGGATGATCTGAATCATCTCCACATCCCCAGCCAGGGGCACAGTCACAGTAACAATCTGCAATTCCCACCCTGGGAATGCAGCGTTAGGCTGCATCCAGCTTTTCCTGAGTGGGATGGGATCCTCCTCCAGGAAAAGACAGCATCTTTCAGGTCATTTGAAAAGCAATTTGATGACTAAGAATGGCAAAAGGGACCAGATTATATCAAATAGCAAGAAGTGTAGACAACTGGTAAGAAAACAAATGCATTGAAGCCACTCAATGGGGAGATACAAGGTGTGAGGTCCTACCCCAAATCCCTCCAGTGCTCAAAACTTGGGTTTTAAACAGGAAATAACAACATGAGAAGACACCTTTCAGAGGCAGAACTTCAGAACCCAATGTGGCAAACAGATGGGCCATTGATCCTGCTGCTTCTTCCAGAGGATGCAGCTGGACTCCAGGGCAGATATACCCATTAATGAATGGATTTATGAGAAATTTTAACAAAGTGGAGGAGGGTCAGAACATCCTAAAATAGTTTTTTAAAAAGGATCTTTTCTAAGTTCTGACTTCCTGAAATTAGTATTTTAAGAACCAACTGTAATCTTATCTCTAGGTCATCTTATGAGTATTTTTCTTCTTCATATAAAGATGTATTAGAACATTCTCCTTAAGAATGCACCCTCTACATTTGGTTTGTCTGCTCATTTCTTCCCTTTCCTGTTCCCTGAGTGATAACTGGGAAAATTGTAACTCAAGATCCCACTGAAATGAAGCATTATTATTCTGTGAGAAGTTTACTCTATCAGAAGTCGTCTGAGTGCAACCTCTTCAAGATGAGATTTTTATCTCTGCTCCCCGGGTCAAGCTCACTAAGTGCAGAAGGAGGTTTATGTATCCCTACTTAGATAAGAAGGAGAATTCTTAGGGAAGAACATAAACAAAAGAAAGAAGCAATATAAATAGTCCACGTAGATCCTATATATTGTAATGTTATCTCTGGTGCAGTTGTTTTGATTCTGATGATCTTAGACAAAATCTTATTTCAGTTTGCTGTATCAGCCACTGATTCCCTGACTTGGCATTTTGCCATTTTTTAAAATGTAAACTCAACATTTGGGAGAGCAGATAATTACAAATATTTTCTCTCCAAGAGGAGCAGATCAGTTGCCAACCTACTGATCCCAATCTCAATGACCTCCTCAAGTCCCTTCCAGCCTGGATTATCCTGTGATTCCATTCTGCCATACACAGGCACCATTCCCTGCCAATCCCACCAAGGGCTGTCTGGAGTCATCCCTCTCCTCCCTCGGCCTGTTAAGTCATCAATATCAAACTCCCCTGATTCCTGCTCCCACTTTAGGAGTCCTGGAATGAAATTTTAGGAGTTGAATGTTTGATGAACCAGAAAGTACATTTCTGAGCCTGTGAATGGTGAATGGGGAATGTCAGAAACACAAAGACACTTCCACTGTCTGTCCCTTGCACAACATTTCTCATTCCTAATTGGGTTCCTAAAAGTTTTGAGCCAGAGACTCAGGCACCAAATCTCTACAGCTGAAGTCCTCAAGTCTAAACAAACATCCTCAAGATGAAGGATGCCTCACATTGAGGGACACTAAAGAAATTAGTTCCCACTGCAGTTCTGCTTCTCAGCCATTCCTGAAAAATGGGCATTCCTTAAAACATCTCTGGAGGCTCCTAGAAATTCAAATTCCTGAGAAATCAAGCCCAAACTATAGTAAAAATACAGGTATCAGCTACCTGGCCACATTTCTCAGCAGAAAATAAGATCTCATCTTCAAAACAAAGACCAAAATAATCTCCACTAGTTCCAATTTTGTATTATATGCAAGAGGAATTAACTATGAGCAATACACAAGAAACTGCAATAACCATCCCTGGATTGTGATGGGTTTCATTGAACAGGTTTTTAATCTGATTTGTACTAAGGGTTTATTTATGTGCATTATTTTAATTGTACTGGAAATTTAAATGCAAGTTTCATACATATAAAAATTTGCAACAAAGTAAGTGCAATAATCAAATGTATCCATATCACTGAAATTCCATACATAATAATTAAAAGATAAGCATGGAAGGATAAAGCAATGCCTATCACGCAATAAATTACAAGCCAAACAATTCAATGGTTGCAAAGTAAAAATAAATCCAATAAAAATTACAGAAACCTGAAGTTAAGGCAATGTACACCACTGTAATTTGAAGGTATAAATTTGACAGGAAGACATTAATTAAACAAGAGAAGCTTTTAAAGCTGAAAAAATTCAAAAGGAAATACTGTATTTCAAAGAAACACAAAAGGACTATGACACAGGAATTAATACCTGAAATATTCAAGCTACCTTAAATCTGCCTTAAGGGCTATTCTGCACTTATCTTCACTCTAATCAATTAAGGTGAGGAGTTTTATAATTTACTCCTTGTGTGCTCTGAAGGAACTAAAGATGCTGCACCTCTGCAGCTCTATGTGTAAACAGCTTCACACTCATTTGGATAACCTGACTTTGGAAATTCTTTCCTCCATTATTAGCAATATTGTATACGAGCATGAACCAGGAAAATTAAAGAAAGTAAAGGAAAAAAATGTGATTTTTTGAGCTGGTGTTTGGTGTAGAGAGATAAATAAAAATACAGCTTTTGACCCTGGGCAATAAATAAACAAATTAAAGGCTTTACATTGAATATCAACTGCATGGACAGGTCATTAATACAGCAAAGCCAGGACTCTCTGTGTGGCTGGTTGTCACACAGACACCTCCAAGTGAGCTGGTCACTGGACCTGCACTGGTCACCACACCCTCCTGCAGCCCGTGGAAGAAAACAGCATTTTGGGCACTATTTCCCTGATTTAAATGTCTTCTGATGAACCAAACACACCAGTGCCTGTTCCACCTGTGGCAGCCTAACTCTGGGTATTGCTGCAGCAGCACTCAGCCCCTTCCAAAGCTCTGTCCCACCCTGTTCCTGCTGCAATGTAAAGTTGGCCCCACACTCCCCTACCTGCTGTGGAAAGAGAAGCAGTGGGAAACCTAATTCCAAGTGTGCCTGGGATATACATGCACTTAATTATGGGGGAAAATGTGGGATCCAGGGATCAACATTACCTAAATGTCCAGTCAGTGTCATTCCTGCACTAAAGATAAATGGACACAATCAGCCAAAACAGCCAATATATCCCAGGAGTCAGACAAAATCAGATAAAACATTCTCTAGTCAGGAAAAATAACCTGAGTAAATATAACCTTGTGTTTAACTCTCACAACTGATAGGTTTAACACCCCAAATTTGGCAACTTCAGACATTTACATCCCTTTTCAGAACAGCATCAAAAAAAAGCTCCTGAACCCTGTGCACCAGAACTACCTTTACCCAGGAATAATTATCCCCTTTTATTACACAGCTTGGAATGATCCCTCAGAGCAGCATCCACACACAAGCCTCCGAGTACAGATCCTCTGGGTTCCTTTATCATTTCGGAGAGGGAAATCACAGCATCAGCACGAGAAGGCTCCACCAAGCCTCATTTGGATGCAGGAGGCTGCCAGTTGGGTGAAGTTTCTCTCCATTTAGGCGATGCTGTCTCCCAGCAACCCGGGCTGTTGCCAGGAGAAGCCCCGGGAGCGCTTCCTCCGCACCCCCGGCTGTGAGCCGCATGCTAAGCAGAGCTCCAGGAACTCCAGGGACATCGAACAACAGACATTTTTCTCTACTTTTTTGTTATATTTTTGAGGGGTTTAGTGATGAATGATGTCGCTCTTTCTCTTGGGATGTAGTGAGAGGTGGTAAGTAAGCACAGGGTTATTCCATCAGGGTTATTCCACATCAAAAGCAGCATTTGGCAGCTCTGTAAATATATTTCCTGTACGCTTTCCATCTCTCCAGCATCCTCTGTGCCTGTTAACTTCTTCTAGGTTGTTGTTTTCTAGCTGCCAAGAGCAAAAAAAGCACATGCAAAAAACAACAAAAAAAAATCTCTTTATATTGACTTAATCTTTGCTTCTCCTTGCAGCACCTTCCAGAACGCCAAATGCAATTGGGGGGGAGTAAAAGTAATTCCTGTTTTTCAAATGAGAGCACAAGATTTACAGCTGTACAGTTGGCTTGAAAATTAGGTGTTTAGTGTGTGGATATAATTACCTGACAAAGCGCACAAAAAAAAATAAAGGATGAAAAAATGCCATGACACACAGGATTTCCAAGGAAATTCATCCTGGATGTACCTGTAAAGAAGTTGTAACCACAAATTTGAGAAGTTTTTTCAGATAATAAACATTATTATTTTATTGGGGTGAGGTGACTCTCTACTGTGCACTCTGCTTTCAATCTTGGCATACACAACAAAATTGTAATGAAATTTAATAATTTATGAAAATTGATGGCTTGAGTGCGTTTGAGGCAAAGATTGTCTTCTAGAATGAAGAAACAAGTAATTAACTCTTCTGAGTTCGAAAGGTAAATTGCAATTTGGAAAGTGCTAAACCACATATGACACTGTTACTCAAAACACTCCACTGAATCGCAATGGAAGTCAAGTCTTGCTTTTTTTGGCCCATATTTCATACAAACTCAACAAAAATGGACAACTAATTAATTAATTATGTAGAATCCTGTACCACATAAATAAAGTGGTGTAAAATTTGAAGAAACAAATCCTCCTAAAGCTTAGGATGAACTTTCTTTTGAGGTCTTGTCCTGAGGTATGATCTCACTCAAGAATCTTTATTTTAGACCTAAAACACAGGGATGTTAAATTCATGTCTGAGAAAATTTTGTATTTGCTCATGATTACAAATTCTTTTAACCGGTAAAGGAAATAAACATGAATATTTTTCATTTTATTCCTTACTTTGAGTACATAGTTTAATGGTGAGCATGGTGGTGAGACAAATGGAAGTACCAGACCACAGGCCACTAGTTTGACCACAATAATTTCTGTTCAATGTCTTGAGAATGGTAAAAAAAGACTAACAGGGAAAGCCTGTGGATCCTCTGTCAAATGACATTTTTAATCAATGTTTTCTTTATAGGGCGTGATCTGATTCAAGCAAGAATTCATGGCAATGCTGTGCTTTTTTTTTTTTTTTTTTTTTACACAGAAGGTCAGACTAAAATTCACCATGACCTCCTTCACATTTGTAATTACTGCTCTATTAATCTTTAGATATAAAGCTAAGAGGCCTAATGGGTTTAAACAATCCTCAGGCTCTCTACCCATGAGCTGAACTTTCTCTGCCTCAAAAAAGTCAGGCCACTACAGATATGTAAGAAGATATTCTCTGACACTGCTCATTGGGAACAGGAGGAAAAACATTCTTTTAATTTATTACGCATTACTACCTCAGGATATCTAGCAGAAAAAAAACCTCTGTGTGCGTGCGTGTGTGTGTATATATACATATATATATAAGTATGTATATGTTACTCAATGTCTACATTAATACAGCTTCTCAACTACTGTTCCTACCACTGTCATAAAACAGTTCATTAAATAGTGTAAGCAATATATCCTCACATACTCAGAAAACACAGACATGTTTGAGCAGCAATCAAGCTAAAATTAACTCTGAAAAGTAGAGCTATACTAGAAAGTTAGAAGCAATAAATAAACAATGCACACTATAAAGCACAACATCATATTGCACCATTATACAAGGACATGAAAGAAGTCATTTTAAAAAATGAATGCAGATGCTCTATTGCAAGGAAAGAAAACAACACAACAAACTCCAATTCCCAGATTATGAAATTTGTACGAGACCAAATAAACTCAACATGCTTACAAAAAAAGTGAATGTCTGTACTCCTTCCAGCTAATGCAGAGTGGTTTATCCAGCTCTAACAGAATGATTTTCTTGGATCCTCGGTGCGCACTAACATCTCTGGAACTTCAACCTCCCTCCAGATGAACTCCAGGAAGAGCCTGGTGCTCCTGCACAGGGATCTCAGGCAGCAGCTTCACTTTTGGGAGCTCTGCTGTGGCAGACACGGCTGCTGCAGCACAAGGAAGGAGCTCCAAGGATGTTTCATCCCACCAGGATGAGGAGCAGGAAATCAGTGGGATCTCCAAGAGACAAGGAGCTAAATGCTCGGCAGCTCTTCACCTAGGAAAGTAAAAGGCTGCTAACACCACTGAAGGTGAAGAGGATGGACACTGCAGGTCCAGAAAGTTCTGGCAGAAATTTTCCTCAAGTGTCTGCACTGTAAGGCAGAGCTTGGCTCACTTGGATGTCCAGGTGCGGTCACAGACCTCTGATGTGAGCAGACACCTGGCACAGCACACACAGCTGGAGCAGGGACCACAAGAGGTTATGCAGGATGTAAGAACAATCCTTCCTAGCACAGAAAAACAGGATGGGGAGCTGCACTCCACTGAAACACAACTCCTTGAGAGCACAGGGTTCCAGAAGGAAACAGCTCTGTCAGTAACCACAAGACAGCAGAGATGGGGATCCAAAGGAAGGCTAGAAAGGTACTCAGAGTTAGCATCTTCAGCTTGCTGAACTCTGGCTTATATAGGATATGATCACGGAATCATGGAATATCCTGAGTTGGAAGGGACCCAAAAGGATCCCGAAAGTCCAGCTCCTGCCTGTGCCCAGGACACCCCAACAATCCCAACCAGTGCATCCCTGAGAGCGTTGTCCAAACATTCCTGGAGCTCTGGCAGCCTTGAGATGTGACTGTTCCCTGGGGAGCTCTTCCAGTGCCTGACACCCTCTGGGGGAAGAACCTTTCCCTGATACCCAACCTAAACCTGACACAGCCCCAGCTGCTCCTTGGGCCCTGTCACAGAGAGCAGAGACCAGAGCTGCCCCTCCACTGTTCCTCAGGAGGAGCTGCAGCCTCTGAGAAGCCTCCAGGAGGCTGCCAGAAGGAGAAAAGGGCTCTTCAGGGTGGTCTGGATTTTGAAAAAAAAACTTCCTAGGAGAGTTAAAGGAAAAAACATCATGTAGAAAAACTGGGAACTTCATCAGAAACACAGAGCTGCTTAATGCACTAAAATACACATCAAAAACAAGCAACAAAGGAGGCACAAAAAAGCACCACCTCAGCATTTAGGCACAAAATCAGCAAGGCCAAAGCTGGAGTTCAGCCTAGCTGGGGACATAAATGGCAATAAGAAATAAATCCACAAAAACTATAAGAGTAAAAAGAAGCTCAGAAAGAATCAAGGGGTATTGATGCATAGGAGACAGCCTAGAAGTGCGTACAGAAAAGTCTAAAGTACTCAAAACCTCTTTTGCACAAGTCTCCACAAACAACAACTGCCCCAAAATGTCTCCAGGCTGGTAGAGTCAGAAAGAAAAGCATCAAACAACATGAGGAAAAATGGGTTATGGCTACTTAGAGAAGCTAAATATATTTAATTCCCAGGAGTCCTATGGAGTTTTTCCAGAGCTGGGAGGCCAAGTTTGCTGGTGCGGCCATCAGAACACTGTGATGGATCAGAAATAATGAAAAACCACAGTGACTGGGGATCTCTGATGATGAGGTCTGGGCTACAGTTTCCTTTTAAGAAAGGAAAAAGAAGAATTGAGTGGGTATAGGATGCTCAGCTTCAGCTCAGTCCCAGGAGAGATCATGGAGAATGCCCTCTTAGAAATTATTTACAAACAGAGAACAAGAAAGTAATCAGGAATAACCAGCACATTTACCAAAGGCAAATCATGCTTGTCCATCTGAGCTGCCCTTTGAGGCTGAAATGATGGCTCTGCAGAGCAAGGCAGAGCAGTGCCTGTAGCACATGTTGACTTCAGCAGCGTTCTGACACCGTCTCTCCCAGCATTTGCTGCGGAAGCTGACAAAGTCCTGGCTGGAGGAACAGCCTCCAAGTCAAAACTGGGCAGGAGCAGCAGCCTCCAAAGGCAGGGATCAATACCTTCATGTCTAGTGAGCAGCAGGTGACCCCACGGGCTGATGCTGGGGCCAGAATTATTCAACAGCTGAAACAGAAACGTGAGTGATGTGACAGGAAACACGCTCAGCAGATCTGAGGGCAGCGTTAAACACAAAGCAAACAGCAGAGGTTTATCTGAGGAGACCTGGAAAAATTCCAGGTCTACACCAACAGAAACCTCAGGGAGGTCAACAAGGAGAGCAAGATGATTTCAGAGCTGCTGGGAAGGAGCTGTAGTCCTGCTGGATGCCAGGTTAAATGTGCTCACAGTGCCGAGAAAACAAACTGTGACACCGGGCAGCAGAGAAAAAACCCTTCCTATGCTGTACTGGTAAGAATTCACCCGGAATACCACGTCCAGTTCTGGTTCCTGACTCACAAAAGACATTAACATGGCAAGGGTCTGCAAGGTCAATCAGCCTCAAGTTGATCATCAGCCTAAAATTTTAACTGCCATTCTTTTCTGAGCAATTTACATCTCATTTAACACTGACAGTTCACTGGAGGGCCATGCTGTTATTAAATATATAATGCCACATTTAGGCACAGAAAAACATTTTTTAAAATTGTGTTTGGCCTTATGAGGATGCTTATTGTACAGCAGCCCAAAATCATTCTACCTGAGCAGTTACTCAGCATAGAATGAGCTTGGTGTGTCTTCTGTCCACTCTTTACTCAACAAACAACATGAAGTTGCCACTTTAATCCAGGCAATGCGTTCCTCTTGGTGTCATCTCTGGAGTTCACAGCTGTAATGGCACACACCCCACCTTTGCACCCCTCCTTTCAGTCCATTTTCTCCACATCAGAAATAATATTCTCCCTGCTACCTTTAATTTCACCAATACTTTCAACTATTTAATAAGTATCAATGCAAAATTTTATTATTCTCTTGACCACTGGGCTTATGGAACCACCCATTTATAATTCCTCCACCAGCACTTACACACTTAATGTGGTTAAGTATTTATTTTATGCTCTAAGTTCACACATTTCATTAGGATCCACAAGAGCTTGAAGCGAGGATACGCATAAACACCTTGTTCAATAAATACCTTGTATGTGAACTACAAAATACATGTGTTAGAGCACCTCAGTGCCACTAAAATTCCTCCTGAAAAGCACTGACAGTCATCTTGGAACACCTTCAGTTCCTAGGAGGACTGTCAGAAAGTAAATTCTTTAATTGTGGGTTGCTAGTTCGCTTACCTGATGGCACACATCTACCCAAAGAAGAAAAATAATAGGAAGAATTATTAAGAACTTAAAGCATTTTGCAAACAGAATCATAAAATTATTTAAGTTGGAAGAGACCTTAAAGACCATCTCGTTCCAAATACTGATATAAGCAGATACTTTGCACTATCCCAGGTTGTTCCAAGGCCCATCCAACCTTGGACACTTCCAGGGATCCAGGGACAGCCACAGCTTCTCTGGGAATTCTATTCCAGGGCTTCACCACCCTCACAGAGAACAAGTCCTTCCTAGACCACCCACAGAAGATACACAACACATCACTGTTTTATTTTTAAGTATTATTATTTTTTTAAAAAAAGGACTAAAGAAATCTGTTTAAAACGCTGTTGCTGACTTCAATAAAAAATAGGAGAAAATTCATACATTGCTAAGAGAAATTACGGAAAATAATCACAGGATGATTTGGATGGAAAGGAATCTTAAACCTCATCCAGTTCCACCCCCTGTCCCATGGGTAGGGACACCTTCCTCTATCCCAGGTTGCTCCAAGGCTCATCCAGCCTGGCCTTGGGCACTTCCAGGGATCTAGGGGCAGCCACAGCTTCTCTGGGCCCACACAGAGCCGCGTTCGCTGTCTTCTCCAACAACCCGCCCACCCCTATTCTTACGGCACACAAGAAACGCCACTGCGCGAGTGAAGCTCAACACAAACACCTTCTCAAGGCACTTTAATCCCCCCGTCCCCCCTTTCACAGGACGCACCCCCCGCAGCCGGCGCCATGTTCCTCCCCACGGCCCCGTCCCGCCCCTCAGCGCGCACGCGCCGCAGCGGCCCCGCCGCGAGGGCACCGCGCATGCGCACGCCGAGCGCGGGGCAGGGGCGCGCGGCTGAGGAGGAGGCGGCGGTCGGGAGCGGGGGACGGGACGGGAGAGGAAGGAAACGGAGTTAACACTTACCTGGCACCGCCATGCGCTGGCTCCTGCCGGGCAGCGCTTCGCCCGCTTGCGGCAGGCGGGAGGCCCAGTCGCCCATGCCGAAGGTGGAGCCGTGGAGAGTGCGGAGGAAGAGCAGGAGGTGGAGGCGGTGGCGCGGCGACATCGCCCGCTGGGGGTGTGAGGGAGCCCCGGAGGGAGGGGCGGGGAGCGCGCCCCCTGCCGAGCGGCGGCGGGGCAAGGCAGCTTCTCCCCGCCGCTGCCTCGGGTGTCCCTCAAGGGCTCCAAGTGTCCTCAGTGACTCTTTAACCCAAAATACCCCTTTCCGGGGGCTCTGCCCGCTGGGCCGTGTTCCTGGGAGGCACCCCTTTGGAGTGCGGCTTGTTCTGAAGTGTGCCCACAGCGTTGTTCCCAATGTTTTGGGACCTTCATGGAGTCGGCGTCGCCTCCACCTCCTGTCCTCATCCGTGTCACATCCACCCTGTGGCCCGTTCACGCTCCCGCGTTTAGAGGGGATTTTGCAGACACACTTACGAAAACACGCTACACATTCCTTTTATGCAGTAATGTGCTTTATTTGTACATTAACCACAGAGTGGTTTGGGTTGGAAAACGCATTTAAACTTAATTCGTTCTGACCCCCAATAATATTTTTTTTTTTCCGTGGCTTTTCTGGTTGTTAATTTTGACAGCAGTTTCCTGTGTTGTGTTTGGCCACTGTTACTGTATCATCCCAATTTTGCAGAGTATTTTTTCAATGGATATGTTCCAAGTAACGTAAATCTCCAGGGAGAATTTTCTGCACCTATGTTTGCAATAAAAATAGATAAAAAGTGATCAGAGTGTGAGTGCTTGTGGAAAATAGCCACTGTGCTTTTGATGGTAATACAGTGCATATTCGTACAATTACAGAATGATTTGGGTTGAAAGGGACCTTAAAGTTTGTCTCATTCCATGCCCCTGCCATGGGCAGGGACACTTCCACTGGACTATGCAAGGGACAGGATATTAATTGATGGCAAAATTCTTCTGGAGAGTTTTGAAAAAAATTGAGTTGTTGACTGAATAGAGAGAAGATAATAAAAAACAGACTGATAGCTAGTCTGAGAAGAAGGTTGGATAGTTCTCTCAAAAAAATTGTCTATGGCAGATTCAGTTCCATTTGGTTTATAATCAAGCTGGGTTTTACATGAATACAATAATCCTGAGGCCTAGAATTTAATTCATACATGTAAAGATGTTGGATAATTACCACAATTTGCTCTTGAAACAATCTGGAGGGGTGGGAAAGTCATGTTTAGGAGCTTTCTTCAAAATTAAAAATTCAGATAGAAACAGGAGAAACAAAGCTGTCCCACCTTAGCTTTCAGGTTCCCTGTTTTGTGTTGAAAGGTGAACAACATCCTCTTTGAGCACAGGTAGTCCCAAGATTGCAGTCAATTTTTCAAGTTTTTTTACATGAACAAAATTTCTAACTAATGGTAACTGGAATTACTGTGGTCAGGACTGGAGAGGATCTCAGGTGACCTCAAAAAAAGCCTTGTAATAACCTGGAGAAAATCCATTGAATAATGAGTGAGTATAGAGATGCTTGTGATAAATAAGTGTGATGTTTTGAGAGTACAAGTTAGTAAGAACCAGAAACGCTCAATAACAAAGTGTGAATTTCATTTAAAACATGTTTACCTAATTAGTTATTCTCTCATTATGGTCACGGTGTCAATTCCCAGCTCTTTCTTTGTAAGAAACCACTAAAGACGATGACACCCACTGGTTTTACACTGTCCATCTCTTCACTTTCACCACACCTATCTGCCAACAGTGTGTTCCTAAAAAATGCACTGCTCAGTGTCACGATGGATGGCAATGGAATTTTCCCCTCAGAATTAATGTCTCCACCTGCGAGCTTGAATTTTTTCTGCCTCTTTGTGACCAGTTTTGTTTTCATTGCCATCTTCCCTGCGTGAACTGAGGACAGTCAGTGGTGAGGGGCAGAAAAGCAGGCTCGTGTTTGGCTGCTCAGCTTCGCAGGTGAAGTGGCTGAGGTGCTCCAGAGCCCAGATGTGCTCCAAAATCCCAGCTGCTGAAAAGCCAGCCTTGCCTCCACTCCAGTGATCCTGGCCATCCTCCACGCTGAACGTGCTGTCCTCGGCTGTTGATACTCTGTGTATCCTTTAAATCATGGGTGCCCTTTCTGGTGCATTAATTCCTCCAGGAAAAATTGCTTCATCACCCAGTCGATCTGCTTTGTTCGTGAGGCTGAAAACAGCAGAGGACTGGGATCCAGAGCAGTGACAGCGGGGCTGCTGATGCTGGAAAATTACAGCTCTTGGGGGCAGGAATCAGCCTGGTGTTCCCTGTTTGCGTGGCACTTCACACACCCTGTCCCTGACTCGTCACTGAATCCCAAGTATTAAATGGTAATAAGCCACCGTGCCACTTAACAAATAAAAACTGATTTTCACAGGGGTTTAGTGCTTGTTGGCTCCATGGAAACAGAAGACTGTTTAAATTAGATAAATCCCACTTATATTTCAGGAAAGTGTGGGCTATCCCCTCCCCTTGTTGCTGAGGGTGAGGTCTGTGTGAGAGACT
The DNA here is from genome assembly GCF_049639895.1 of Pseudopodoces humilis. Lineage (NCBI taxonomy): Eukaryota > Metazoa > Chordata > Aves > Passeriformes > Paridae > Pseudopodoces > Pseudopodoces humilis. The sequence goes on from NC_142202.1 coordinate 111,891,562, forward strand.
CTGAAAATTACACTCGAACTTTTTTTAAAGTTTTCTTATTTTTTTACCTCTCCAAGCAAGCAGTAGAATGTGATTTTTTTTTTTATTTATGGTGTATTACGCTTTACACTTAAACACAGACTTTCTGTGTACTAACACGATGAATTAAGAAATATATCAGGAAAAAATGCCTGGATTATGGCACCTAGACAGTGCTTGCATTCCCATGTAATTATCACAGTATTCCCAGCACAGCAATTTTATGGCAGATGCTAAAAATTTTCTGTGAAAATGGAAAAAGAGAGGAGAGAGAGAGAGAACAAGAAGAAAAGGGACGTGGGCTTACCTCTCTCCTTTCAGCCAGGGCTTTGCACAAATTCCCACTCATCCAGTCCTAGGAACTTGCTCAAAATACACACAATTTTTTTCCAGGACCTGCCTTTTCCTATATATAATCCATCAGAGTTATTTCCTAGTCTTTGTGGTTTGGTATAGATGTGTTTTTCCTGTGTAACAAAATCTGCCGTATCTTGAAACTGATAAAGCCCTGTGTGGCCATCTCCGTGGAAATACAGGGATTGGGGAAGGCAGGTTTGTGCTGCAGTGTGCATCTCCTGGAAAAGCAATCTCTTTTTTATCTGAAAACATGCAGTGAAAGAAGATCCTCCACGGGCTTTAGTGGATTATTCAGTGCTTGATTACTGTTAAAAATATGCAGCTTATTTTTAGGTTGGCTTTGGCTCGCACCCGTCACAGCTTAGCTTATCTTCCCTGGAATGAAGAGATTGCTTTTATCCAGGTTTTGTTATGAAGACTTAGCACTGCAGGCTGCGGTCATCCCTCAAGAAAAGATAAACAGGACTCTGGGAGTTCATCACTGTCAAGGATGTTTTCTAATTCTCTTAAGTCATTGCACATCTCTGGACACTCTTCAGGTTTTCAAGTGACGTATTTCCTGATTTTTTTCCTGCTTTGATGAAGATGTGAGTAAGGAATTCACCATTCTGGTGCTGCTCAGACCAAGCAAGTGCCAGTGTAATCTGGTTTCTTGATTCCTGGTTGGATGTGCCTTAATCTGTCCAAGAGCAGTATTAGACCTTCCAGCCTCACAGATACATTGCTGTGACTTCTCAAGGGTTCCCAAAGGAATTGATTACCAAAGTATGGAAATACCAAGGTGATTATGGCAGATGCGTAGAAAATTGAGTTCTGTGCCTAGACCTTGTCACCATTTAAATCACTAATCTAGGCTTGTTCCAGTCCCTTGTCTTGCTATTGCTCCTGCAGCTTCTCCTCAGCTGCTGACAGAAATCATTTTCCCATTTCATCTCCATAGCTGATAAAACTGTCAGATAGTGAATCACAGAATCACAGAATATCCTGAGTTGAAGCGATGATCATTGAATCTAGCTCTTGGCCCTGCACAGACACCCCAACAACCCACCCTGTGCATCCCTGAAAATGTTGTCCAAACATTCCTGGAGCTCTGGCAGCCTTGGGGCTGTGCCCATTCCATTCTCAGTGCCCAAGCACCCCTACCTTTAGGGGAAGAACCTAAAACCCCAAATGGGGAGGATTGTGCCCAGGGTGTGCTCAGAGCTGCTTTGGGCACAGGGACATGTCCATGGGCCTGGCATGGCCCCACCTGTCCTGGCTCCCTGGATTACTTCCCATGGGAAGGGCCCAGGGCAGTCCCCCTCCAGGGCTGCCTGCACTGCTGGCAGTCACCCAGGCTGGGGATGTCTTCGTGCATTTTGAGGCTTGATGGCTCTGCTTTGGGGCTCAGTGACACTTCTGCACCTCTTGGCTGCCATTTCCTGGGGCCCTCTGCACTCTCTTCCCACTCCATGCAGACTCAAACAGGTTGTGGATGAAATCGTTATAATGGAAAAGCAGAACACTGAACAACATCTTCTACATCTTCATCTACAGCATCAAAACCAGCCTTCCTCCATCCCCAAACAATGTGAGCCCTCAAAAAGCCTAATCTCATATTTCTGCTCCAGCTCTGCCTGTGGGAGCTCTGTGCTTGCTGTCAGCTCTGGGCAGAGAGCTCTTCCTCTTCTTCCCTCACCTTTCCAGCCTGATGCCATGTGTGGACACGCTGCCCTGGGGTGGTGGCAGCTCTGTCCCTGCAGGCTGCTGTGGCTCCTGATGTTTCCTGCCAGTGGTCCTGCCATGCTCTGTGCTCAGGATGACTTTGGAGCTCTGTTCAGCCAGAGGCACCTTCCCAGGCAGCCAGAGCTGGGTGGTTTTGTGCAAGGGCTGCTGCCCCTGGTGCCTGCAGAGTCCCTGGCCATGGGGACACTTCTGGGATCCCCCAGGGCACAGGTGGCCCCCAGGGCCTGGCACAGGAGCTCTCAAAGGTCTGCCCTGGGCAGATGTGGCCACCCAGGGGTGCTGGCCATGCCCTGCTGAGCCCACGGGCCACAGCTGGCAGGGGCACGGGGGCGCTGGGGGGGCTTGGTTGATCCTGTGGGAGGTCACAGCCCAGGCTGGGGGTCAGACACTGAGGGCACTGAGGAGGAGGAGGAGGGAGAGGGTCAGGGCAGGAAGGGCTGGGAATGTCCCCACAGTGCATCCCTGGGCTGCTGCATTCAGGATCAGGCCCTACCTGTGCTGCAGGAGGGCTTGGGGGAGTGGAGGGGCTGCAGGAGCTGGGCTGTGGGGGAGCTCCGGCTGCCACAGCGGTGCCACAGAGCTGACAGGACCAGGGCCACTCAGGCTCAATGGCTGGGCAGCTCTCTTGACTGGACACAGGTCTGGACCCTGCTCTTGGAGCATCTCCAGGGCTGGAATGTTGGAGCTCCCATAGTCGTGTCACACAGCCAGGAATGCTGGGGCTCCCCTTGTCCTGCCCCACCCACAACAGCTCTGCCAGCTCCTGGTGGGGAGAGAAAGGGTGAAAACCACAGAGCTGGAATTACAGAATATCCTGAGATTTAAGGGGCTCAGCAGGATTATTGATGCAACCCCTGTCCCTGCACAGCCACCCCAACCATCCCACCCCGTGCATCCCTGAGGGCATTGTCCAAATATTCCTGGAGTTCTGGTGGCCTTGGGGCTGTGCCCGTTCCCTGGGGAGCCTGGGCAGTGCCTCCCCCTCTGGGGGAAGAACCTTCTCCTGATAGCCAACCTAAAGCACCTCTGGCACAGCTCCAGCTGTTTCCTCAGTTCGTAATGGAGCTGAGGATTGATGCTGATATTATATCACTATAAACACAGCAACCTCATGATGGGTGCCTCCTTGCAATCACGTTTTGTGATTGGTCATATAACAATATCTTTGAAAAAGCCCAAATTTTCACAAGGACACACAAGTCGGTTTCCCAGTTTTAGCAAAAAAAACACAAACTGGTTCTAAGGGTTTTCAGTCAAGGGATCCAGAGACTTTAAGTGGCACAGTTCTTTTTGGGAACAAGAATCCCTGAAACAGCTGTATCTGTTACCCCAGAAGGACAGCAAAGATGATAACACAGTAAAGGATCGACATGAGACAGTTTCTAGAGAGAGGAGGGAAGATTAATCAGTCATTCATCCGCCTTCCATTTGGGATCTCGATAAGCATTGAGATAGAGATTAAGCTACATAAATTATCCTAAAAATGGAACTGACGTAGAAGAGCCATCAGCACTGTACCTCAGGATAATGCAGTGATTTGGGATTTACAGAGGGATGTCAAAAACAATGGGCAATTTCATGGAACACAGTATACCATATGTGCCAGGCAGAAGATGAAAACACAGGATACAAACAGTCTCATCACACGGGTTCTTTATATTTTCGTGGCGCTGTAGCAGTGAGGGAAGAAAATGCTAATACAGCACAAGCTCTCTGCAGGGAGAACCTTTGGTTCCCTCCTCCCTTCGCTGGAGTTCAAGGTACACTTTTATTACCATACAATCACAGGTTGTGGCTGGCCAACCCCTGGAAGTGTCCAAGGCCAGGTTGGATGTGCTTTGGAGCAACCTGGTCTGGTGGAAGGTGTCCCTGTCCATGGCAGGGGTGGAATGTGATGAGCTTTAAAGCCCTTTCCAACCCAAGCTGATTCTGTGACAGGCACCTGCATTTTGTTGGCCCATCTGCCTGAGGTCAGAATTCACACTTTGCAGCTGGGTATCCCCAGCTTTAGCAGAGATCTCCTCCAACAGCATGGCTTCTCACAGCTCCATGAATTTCCTAGGATTAAATTCCCAGCAGCTGAGGCTCGGCCCTGCAGTTTTTAAATCAAGATTTCTACACAATATTCCGTAGGTCAGGTTCAGGAGAGGACAAATTCCTGGGCACATCAAGTGGCCAGTGCTGTGCACATCACGTTAGATGGTCACTTGGCAGTGTCCTTGCCTAAAATCTGACATTTTAAATACAGATTTCACTAGTTTGTGTCATCATGACACAGCTCTTTTCTTTGTAAAACTGTAATTCTGGTAAGGAATTCCTCAATAAATATTTTTGATTCAATTCACTTTTTGTGTGTTTTTATCACCATGAGCTCTGTTTTTGCAGGACTGACTTTATGAACATTTTTTTTCCTTTATTTAACTGGGAAAAATTGAAGACTTAAAGAAAATTTTAACCCCATAAAAATATTGCTTCTGTTACACATTGACTAGCAATTCCAAAACAAATCGACTTTTTAGCACAGTATCTTTCAAATTCCCCATCCTTAGTAGCATTTTACATTCCCCACTCCAGATTTTCTATATTGATTTCATAGTCCTCAAGATTTCATCCCTCCCTTACTAAAACCTTTTTTCTTTCTGAACCCCAAATTCCTATTTGCTCAGATATGTTTTAATCACTGAAAGTCCGAAGTCCATTCACAAGCAAGTGGCTGAAGTACGTTAATGACTTCTATTTATTTAAATTACCATGAGTGAAGATATAAGCATGATATTAAATTATCATTAGCGAAGAGATAAGCGTGAAAACAAATAAACTGTTAACTTTGGGGTAACATTTCACCATGGCTGGAGGTACTGGTGGGATTGAGCTGGAAAATACAAGGGGATGGTGAATAACTGGGTTTCCTTTGTATCTCCCATAGTAAAGAATCATATAAAAAAATACATTGGAATCAGTTCTATTTTTTGGTGGAAAATTAAGGATCACACCTCTGCTCTGGTGGTGGTTCTAAATGCATTGCCTTGGCCTCATCAGTGGGTGCTGGTTTGAGTTCAGTGAAACTGATGACTTTATAAAAACAAATGACAGAGTTGTTTACGCTGCCTTGCTAAAGAAAGTAATCTGATTTAATGGTGCTGGTTTCCCAGTTTAAAAAAAAAAAAAAAAAGAAAGAAAGAAAGAAAAGAAAAAGAAAAAGAAAAAGAAAAAGAAAAAGAAAAAGAAAAAGAAAAAGAAAAAGAAAAAGAAAAAGAAAAAGAAAAAGAAAAAGAAAAAGAAAAAGAAAAAGAAAAAGAAAAAGAAAAAGAAAAAAAAAACCCCAACAACTCTTGTGCTATGTGCTGTAATAAGCTTTTTATAAATGTGCTCATGTGGTGCTGAGCGGAGCCCGCTGTGCCGACACCATAAAACAGAGAGGGAGCTTCATCAGCTCTAAGTGCCATCGTATATTCCCTGCAGCAGCATTCCCTGGGATTAATAAAGTTTGTAAGAAATACACAGGGAAAAGATTAAAAATACATGCGTGATACTAGCCGTGGTAATAAAAGCTGATGTTGTTTGGACTGCTTGTTTATTGGCTTGCCCTAGATGAGATGTTTTAAGGTGAATATGATTGAAGAGATGAGCTTTCCCTCAAGGACCTGCTTTTCCCTGCCCAGCAGATTCCCAAGGATGCTGGTCCAGGGCTGCTTCCCTGAGCCCTCTCGTGGGCTCCTTCCTCCACTGCAACAGCACATCCTGCAAACGAGGCATTTACTGGTCTCCAAGAAGATGATCTTTATGGAATATGAGCTATCTCCTCATCTCCCTGTGTAAGGAAACACGTAAAAATAAAGCAAAATTAGTATTTCATTAAATACATGAGAAATTTTTAGGGTTTTGACCACAAATAGCTTGTTTTTGTTGTGGCAGCCAGCAATAACAGCGATTATGGAATCACAACACAGAAAGCTCTTCTGGGAATAGATCTGCAGCGCAGCCTGTCACTGCTTGGCAAAATGCACTCAGGTGCTGATGGAAATGGATAGGTTGTGTATTTGAGGTGATTTCATCAAAAAAATCATAATAAAGTGGATTAAGAGACACCTGAAATGCTTCTTGGCTTTAAACAAAATATCAGGACATTTCCTGACAGCATCTGGATCCGTCAGGGGAATTAAATGCCAGGTAATATTCTGTTTGGGAGAAAATAAATTAACAGCATATGTAAAATATATCTGACTGCCCATTAGATTATCTTTAATCATCCATGGGATGTTGTGACTTTTGATTCAATTCTTTATTGGAATTGCTACGCCTGATGTTGTGCAGTGCTTACAGGAAAACACAGGTTCAGATCATTGAGTCACAGAATGGTTTTGTTGGGAAGGGGACCTTTAAGATCATCCAGTTCAACCCCTTGCCATGTGCAGGGACACCTTCCACTATCCCAGGTTGCTCCAAGCCCTGCCCAGCCTGGCCTTGGACATTTCCAAGCATAAAAGATCCTTAGGTATTGAAGTTCTGTTGGTATATAGATATTGTAGTCCCAGGGAAATCAGTGGGACTTTGTCACCTCTTCTGACCCCCAGGAAGTTACATTCCAAATGACACAGAAAATCCCAAAGTGGGGCTCTGAGCAACCTGGTCTAGTGGAAGGTGTCTCTGCCTGTGGCAGGGGATTGTGCGGGATGACCTTTAAAAAGCTCTTACCAACTCAGACTATTCCATGATTCTGTGAAGGCAATAACGAGCCCAGCGCAGGTGTTGTTTACTGAATTTAGTTTTTCATGGTGGTGGGGTAGAATTGTGAGGCTGGCTCGGAAACAGGGACATGAAGAGTATTAAAGTACAGACCATCCACAAATGTCATGACAATTGTGGGGTGTAAGGAACCAAAATGAGCCTGAGAGGGTTGGCAAGCGACAGAGAGGATTGGACTGTTATCAAACCAGAGCAGAGAGAGGAGTAGTAGAACAGGAGAGTGGGATATGGAGAGCTGCAAACCTGGACATAAGTTCTTAGAGGCTGCAATACTTTTCATGGACAAAGTGGGCAGAGCATAACTTAGAACCCATGTCCACAGATTAAGCAAAGGTTGTGACTTTCAGCAGCAATATGCTTGGAAAAGCAAGTGTCCTGCAGCTGCTGTGAATAAAAATTCAACATTTGTCATATCTCAGTAATTGCAGTCCCTTGGTACCTTCTATTCTGAGTGTTGGAGGTTATAAATATTGTTGATGACTCAGCATTTGCTTTAGACTTTTTGGGCTTTACCAGCCATGTTTGCACTCCTTATTCCTGCTGTCACCATTTGTCAGTGTGAACCTTCACCCAAATGGAGGAGATTTACAGTGAATTCTGAGGAACATTTGTCTTTAGTTCGCTTTACACCAATTTGGACCTTTCTTTCATAAAGATTTTTAAAATTTATTTACTTTTCATTGGAAGATGCAAAAGAAGAACAAGATGATGCTGTTTTTACCTCTCTTTGGGAAGGGCATGTTCCTTCAAATGTTTTCCAGGACGGCTGGAAGGATACAAAAATCCTGATTTGGGGATGAGCAGTTCTGGCACAAATACCAAGAGACGACACTTCCATCCTTAAAATAAGCCCCCCGACATAAGTGATAATTTAATATACATCATGCCATCTGCTTGCAGAACTGTGCAAGCTGCTCCCAAAGAAGTCAATGGGAAATGCATTTTTCCTATTATTTTAAACATTCTGGGATTAATCTTGATGTCACAAAGGCAGGCAATAGTCACCTTTCCTCAAAGACAAATACAGCTTGTCACTAGAGAGAATAACCACTGCTGCAAACCCACCATTTTTCCTCCTCCTCATCCTCCTCCTCCTCCTCCCTCTGCCCTTCCCAACCTTCAGGATGAAAACACAGAGTTCTTTGCCAGTTAAAAAAGCAGATGGGGAAAGGAGAAGGTTTCAGAGCTACAAAGCACAGGAGCCCTGGCAGCAGCTTTTCCCTTTATCCATTTTGAGCTTCCATCTTGGTAACTTTTACTGATCTTGACCTGACCTACAGAAACGTGTCAGCAGCATTTGAGGCTGGAGGAAGGACTCATTTCACTGCTTTCTCTTTATTCCAGGTTATACAAAAGCTGGGTCAAGCCTTGAGGAGGTATTTTTGTGGGTGGGTCTTCTGCTGCTTCACTGCAGGCTCATTGGAACTTGGGAAGAACAGCACAGGACAGCACTCCTCCACTGAGGAGTTTTTCTGATGAAATCACCAACAAACATGTAGAAAACTGGGAGATTGAGGCTGACTCTTCCCCAGAATTTGCTCCTGGCTGCTGGTGAACCTGCAGCTCAGGCATTTGCTCAGACAATCTCTGGATCTTGTGCTATGAAATTATAAATGTTGCATGCTCATCTCTTTATAGCACATCCACGTGCAGAACTCCCTCTTTCTTCAGCTCAAGCGTGCAGTTTAGTCAAATTCCCCTCTTCTCATGTTAGTGCTGTTCCACTGCTTCCATCATCCTCATTCCTGTCATTCATACTTTTCCAGCTTCCTTTTTTGAGGGGGGAGAAAGGACACTCAAGCAGCACAGATTTTTCAAGGTGCAGAGGCACCAAGATCTAGAGACATGCAAAGCAATCCTGGTTGGAAGGGACTTTTTAATGTCTCCACTCAAATCATAGAATCATGGGATCATGGGATGGTTTGGGTTGGAAGGAACCTTAAACCTGATCCAGATCCATTCCCTGCCATGAGTAGGGACACCTTCCACTATCCCAGGTTGCTCCAAGACCCATCCAGCCTGGCCTTGGACATTTCCAGGGAACCATGGCAGCCACAGCTTCTCTAATTCCAAGCAACTTTCTCTGCCCAGACACTTCAAATTCAAGTTCCTTTGGTGTTCTTTGATCCATCTACTATGGCCTGCAGATCAGAAGTTACTCATTTTACACCCTGCTCCTTTCTTGGCCCTCCACACTGCCTGGCAGGCTTCCTAATCCACTCGTGTTTGTAAAAGGATTGATAATTCATTCCTTCTCTTACAAAGTAGTTCCTCAAATCTCTTAGTCTACCTTTTAATAGAATGCCTGCTCTCTATTTTTTCCGTGTTTGAACACGAAGTCTTCTTACTTGTAACAGCCTCCTTCGCTCTGATCTTTAATTACAGTAGCTTTCTTCTGGTCTTTTTAAAAGTCTTTTTTGATACACTCCGAGTATTTTCTCTGAGCCTCTAATATGGTGTCTTTAAACAATATCTCTGCTGCTTGCAAACATTTCACCCCGTCGTGGCTCGTACTAATTTCCTTTGAACGAGTCTCCTCATTTTTCGTAGGGCTCCTTTTTAAATCCAGCGCTGTGCTTGGTGATATTTTTGGCTGCCTTGTTCCTATGACTATACTGGAGCTCAGCACATTATGGCTTCTCCTACAGAGTCTCCTTTTGATAACACCATAATGATCCTGGGCTGCACAAGGAGTTCTTTCTCCAATGACTGAATCTCCAAGGAGTGTTTGTTCACAGGTATCTAAACATTTATCCTCAGTATCCATTATATTTATCCATTGTACGTGAACGAATAGGTTTCCCCTCTTTATTGCATCTTGTGTACCCACAGTGTCTTTGGGCTCCTCTAGGACACCTCAGGCATGGCACTGCCCTGGCCAAGCCTTTGAGGAGTAGCTCTGTTGTTGTCCTACTTTTGGCTCTTGCCCAAAGAGATCTTCACTGCTTCCCACCATGTCTTTCTCACTTTTCATCATACCCTTCACTCCAGAACAAACAATCCTTGGCCAGGATTCAATTTCCAGACAAACACCATCCTTTACACTCACACCAGGGCACTTGTACAGCCAGGAGGGATGAGCTGAAGGTCAGGAGAGCTGGAGTCTGGACTCTCAGCAAAGAAAGGACATTGCCTGGAGGGTGGGAGATGCTGTTTCTAATGCACTTCATGTAATGACTCTGAAAATTGGGCCCTGAGCAACCTGGTCTAGTGGAAGGTGTCCCAGCCCATGGCAGGGGGTTGGAAGGAGATGAGCTTTAATGTCATTTCCAACCCAAACCATTCAGTGATTCCCTGATATTCTGTCATACATCTTATATAACTTTCTCTTCCTTTGTATCTCTCTTTGATCCTGTTTTATGCACATTTGCTCATGTTTTAGGGGACTAAATCTTTCCTCAGCCCTACTTTTTGGAGGGGACTGCCACCAAACCCCAGTGGCATCCTTGATCTGCACAGTCTGGAGCAGCATGAGGCCCTGCTGGGATCTGGGCATCATCTTCTGCATCCCATGAGAGTGGATGAGAGTGGAGCTAATGATCTGGGAATGGAGTTGGAAAACATTCCGATGCTGGGAGCTGTGTGTACTTGCTGCAGAGCTCATGCAGGTGTGCTAATGAGAGACTCTGCTCATCACAAGCCTGAGACCTTGGAGAATATTAGTAAAAATGCCAATTTGCATGTCTTGGGGTTAATTGAGGAAATCTCTGATGGAAAAATCTTGCTGTCACTTCAGAAGCTAGTTCTGAATACAAATTGTGTGTCTCCATTGGATATCACTAAATTCTTTCAACTCCTTTGCAAACCTGTAGGAACAAGAAGGTTGTTGGCTCCCAGAAGTTTTTCTGAAAATTTCAGACATTTTTTATCTGTGCTGACATTAGCATGGGACTCCTACACCAAGTATGGAGAATATGTGGGATCCTCCACCAAACAAACAAGAAATACTCAAACAAGAAATCTTTCTCAGATATTCCCCAGGACACGTTTTTTTCATAGGAAAAGACACATTTCTGCATGCAAAATACTAATTCTTTTCAAGTGGGGCAGCACTGTTATTTTATGCCTGTATTCTAATCCAAGTTTCTTGCATATAAAAATAATTACTGGATGTTTTTGTCTTTGCTTGAGCTAAGCAGTTATTTGACAAGATGCAGTTGTCTCATTGAGAAACAGGGAAGCAGAGAATTGGTTCATTCACCTGATCCTGATTAAGAATCAGTGCAGGTTTTTGTTATCCTGGGATCACAATGTATTTTCTCATCACCTAGTCTTCCAGGGGGGTTTCTTTCCTTCCACAACTGTTTTATTATATGCCACTATAAGATAACCACCAACAGTGCAAGGCACAAACAGAAATCCCAAATATTTCTCCGTTTAATTGCAAATGTTTTGTGATGCTCTGATCATTCCATCAGCCATTTGGGGATTTTATAAATGTCTTGCTCCACATTATGTCTGTATAATTAACTGCTCTTGTTGAAACACCTAATTTTTGAAGGAGTTTATGGAGGAACACGAGGGAGAGGCATGAGTTTGATGCTGATTTTAAATGAATTATTCCTTGGTTTTCAAAGTTTGCTTTTAGTAGTTTTGACATTCAGTCTTTCTTTTTTTAAACTAGCATGTCCTTTGGAACAAAAAGATAAAAAATTAATTAGAAAAGACAAGAAAAGAGAGCAAAAAGGCCAAATTTTCCCCTCAGCAAAAGTTTCTTAAAACCGAACTCAGTGTCTGCACCTCCAGCAGAACAGGAAAGTTTTACCAAATTCCTTTCGCCTCCTTTTTCTCCAGTTTCCTCGTTTGAGCATTCCGATGGGGTTGTGCGACGCTGCTGATTTCAACGTGTCGCAAGGGGTGTAATTGAAAGCAGAATTCTGCCTTAATTATGGCTCTGATACGTGCCCTTCCCAGCAGCTGGAGGATGATGAGCTCTAAAACCATGGAACCGTGCAAAGCACTGCAGATAATGCTGTGTGCCGTGGTACGGATGAGCGACAGGACACGAGGACATGGCCTCTTGCTGTGCCAGGGGAGGGTCAGGTTGGAGATGAGGAAGGATTTCTTCATGGAGAGGGTGGTCAGGCATTGGAAGGGGCTGCTCAGGGAGGTTTGGAGTCCCCATCCCTGGAGGTGTCCAAGAAGTGACTGGACATGGCACTCAGTGCTTTGGTCTGGGTGACAAGGTGAGGATGGGTCACAGCTTGGACTCAGAGGTCTTGAAGGTCTTTTCCAACCAAGATGTGCCCTCATCTGGGGTGGGTTTCTATTTAATGCCACAGAGGCATCTGTGGGGGCAGAAAATCTTAGGATGATACTCCCAGGTGGTGCTGGAGCCATGTCTGGGGTTGGTGTCGTTGCTCCAGTGTTTGTTACTGCTGGACACGAAATGAGTCCCACAGACGCAGCTCGAGGTGTGGTGAAAGAAAGAGCTTTATTTTCTTTCCTCAGTATTTATAAGTTCCTGACCACGGCCAGGGATTGGATAGTCAGGTTAACACCTTCCCAACCGCACTGTCCGTGAGAGATGTCCATCAAAAGACATGTACCAGAAAGAATGTATACATATCTATGTTTACAGTCACTGTCCTGGGAAAGTTTTTAGAAACTATGTCAGCAAGATCAAAAAACTGAGTTTTCAGGGCAACATCTCACCCTTTTTGTTTTTAAAAAAAGAAAAAGCAAAGAAAATGAACAAAGAAGTTAACAACATTCTAAACAATCAAAAGGAAAAGTAATAGGAAAAATAAACAATGCTCCATACAATCAGAATGCTGTAGTTTCAGGGTGATAAGTGTTCTCTTTGGTAGTCCCAATTCTATAGGCCCAAGAGAATGCCCACAGCTGTGGCTGCCCCTGGATCCCTGGAAATGTCCCAGGCCAGGCTGGATGGAGCTTGGAGCAACCTGGGACAGTGGAAGGTGTCCCTGCCCATGGCAGGGGTGGGATGAGATGATCTTTAAGCTCCCTTCCAACCCAAGCCACTCTGTGATTCTGTAGAACACCCATGAAACACACAGTGTTTTTGCCCTTGCAAAGGCAAGAGATGTGGAGAGGATAAATAAAATTAATTAGTGCCTGAAATAGTAAAGACACAAACTACAATGGGGAACTATACAATGAGGACAGGTTTCAAGATCTGTCACAAGCTGCTAAAGGAGAAATAAAAATCTATTTTTTTCACCAGGTTTAACATGGGAAAAGCAACCCAGGCAGTCGCTTTTGAAGAGAAATTAGGAACAAAAGAGAACACATGTGGTAAAATGTTATAATAGTCAGAGCCAGAAGATCCTACTCATTTCCTGTAGGAGGAAAGTCACCAAGAATTGGAAAGAGGAAAGCCCACATGATTAAAGGAAGAACAAGATTGACTTCTCCCTGACTGCCAGTCTCTGTATCAATGCTGTTCTGTTCCAAGACTCCTGTTCCCAAGGTAGTACAATCCAGCCAAAGATAAAGCCGCAGGAAGGCAGAGAGAACATCAAAGATTCACTTACTGATGTAAGAAAGAGGCAGAAAATTAAATCTCAGGTGGCAAATGAGGTTTCCACCCTTGCTAAGATTGACCAGTGAGACCACCCTAGATATAAAATAACAAGTGCAAGACTGGAAAAAATGGGGTGTTGTGGGTGTGTTTAACGTGTGATACATGCAGTTATGGCAGGGTGTTGAACTCCATTTCCACCTCTAGTCACAAAGTGGGTATGAGTTGGATGAAGCCACAGCAGAGCTGCTGCATCCTCAGGTTTTATGGTAAAATTAATCCTTTGAAAATACATTTCCCTATTTACTCTTTATTGTGAAATGACCTTAAAGTTTCAGTGTTTTTGTGTGTATGTGTGTGTGTGTGTCAAAATCAGCTTATGTAGCTATGTTTACATAGAGTCAAATAAAAAGATGTGTAAATATTTGTATAAATAGATACTTGTACTCTCACCCATCCCATTTATATGATGGGACCCACACATGGAACTCATTTCTTTGCCAGACCATAATTTTCTCTGACCACAGACCTGTGAGTAAATTTTCTAGGACCAGAACTAAATTTTTTTCTAGGACCAGGACTAAATTTTCGAAGGAGGCTTGCCATGTCCCAAAACCATAAAGCCATGAGCAGGAGCTGTCTCAGCACCTCTGTGTGCTGTGTTTCCTGAGATGTGCAGTGCCCCCCTGCACTGGGGCAGGGCTGGGATGGGCAGCACCAGCCTCTGCACCTTTTCTGTGGCATCAAAAGGGCACTTGTTTTTTCCATATCTTATATAGGGACCTTCCCACTTTTAGATTTCACAGTCCAGGTACTGGAGACTTTGCTGTCATGAAAAAAAAAAAAACAAACACGTTTTTTCTTTTCAAACTCAGCAAATCAGTGCTGTTACAACACATCCACTAATCAGTAAATTGATGGGATGGACAAGCAGGTTTGCCCTCATGTTTCTTCCTCTCAGGGAGGGAACCCTTTTAACTCCTTGTGCTGAAGCTGTTGAGATGGGTCTCTAATGGGCCATATGTTCCTGGAGCTGCTGGGAGAGCCCTGTGACCCAGCCCTTGCTCCACCAATTAATCCCTCACCTTCCTTCTCACTGAAAAACTAAATGGGGATGAACAAAGGCCAGGGAATGGCTCTTTGCCCTGAGGCCAAGTGATACAACTGAGCTCCCTGTCCCCAAAACAAGGCTGGCCATGTCCACACCATTCACTGGGAATGAGTCCTAACCCTTGGCTGTGCCTGGGGAATTTTTGGGTCAGTGTTAGCTGGCACAGACCGAAAATAGGCCAGGGAACGTGCTGACCATTTCTCTGCCCTCACAGCCTTATAACCCAGCGCCACAGGCCTCACCTGGGCCTCCCCTTACAGGCTAAAGGGCCATGTTTTCTCCAATTTAATATTCAAATGCCAAGTAAAGCTTAAAAGATTCCAGTGAAGAACGATAATGTGCTTACACCCCATCCTGGGATCAAAGCTCTTTGGAGAGATGGGGGCTGAAACTCTTGAGAGAAAGGAGGGCATAAATCCCTGGTGTCCAGCATCTTGCTAGAGAAACCCATTCCCACAATTAATTAAATAAAACCATCCCCCAATACTCTGGATTGTGCTGGTCCTGACTCGTTAAAACCTTCCTACCAGATTGAACTTCTGAAGTGGGATTGGTGGGGGAAACCTAAAACATGAGCCATTACAGGTTCAGTGCCCAATCACATTAACTGGATTTAGGAATGGTACATATAATTTAACCATTAGATCCATGAGATTTACCCAAATACCTTTATGGGTCTGGTTCACATCTCCCCACTCCCCGCCTCAATGAGACAATCACATAAATAAAGATATGGCACTGCTGGAGGCTGAGGCCTTGTAGAAGTTGTCTTCTCCAGGCCTATCCTGTTTCCAAGATCCACAGTGTCCCTGCAGCAAGATACCTCTTTCACCAACACTTTCAGCTGTGCCTGGGAATATAAGGTTGGCTATCAGGAAAAGATTCCTCCCCGAGAGGGGGAGGCACTGCCCAGGCTCCCCAGGGAATGGGCACATCCCCAAGGCCACCAGAGCTCCAGGAATATTTGGACAATGCCCTCAGGGATGCACGGGGTGGGATGGTTGGGGTGGCTGTGCAGGGACAGGGGTTGCATCAATAATCCTGCTGAGCCCCTTAAATCTCAGGATATTCTGTAATTCCAGCTCTGTGGTTTTCACCCTTTCTCTCCCCACCAGGAGCTGGCAGAGCTGTTGTGGGTGGGGCAGGACAAGGGGAGCCCCAGCATTCCTGGCTGTGTGACACGACTATGGGAGCTCCAACATTCCAGCCCTGGAGATGCTCCAAGAGCAGGGTCCAGACCTGTGTCCAGTCAAGAGAGCTGCCCAGCCATTGAGCCTGAGTGGCCCTGGTCCTGTCAGCTCTGTGGCACCGCTGTGGCAGCCGGAGCTCCCCCACAGCCCAGCTCCTGCAGCCCCTCCACTCCCCCAAGCCCTCCTGCAGCACAGGTAGGGCCTGATCCTGAATGCAGCAGCCCAGGGATGCACTGTGGGGACATTCCCAGCCCTTCCTGCCCTGACCCTCTCCCTCCTCCTCCTCCTCAGTGCCCTCAGTGTCTGACCCCCAGCCTGGGCTGTGACCTCCCACAGGATCAGCCAAGCCCCCCCAGCGCTCCTGTGCCCCTGCCAGCTGTGGCCCGTGGGCTCAGCAGGGCATGGCCAGCACCCCTGGGTGGCCACATCTGCCCAGGGCAGACCTTTGAGAGCTCCTGTGCCAGGCCCTGGGGGCCACCTGTGCCCTGGGGGATCCCAGAAGTGTCCCCATGGCCAGGGACTCTGCAGGCACCAGGGGCAGCAGCCCTTGCACAAAACCACCCAGCTCTGGCTGCCTGGGAAGGTGCCTCTGGCTGAACAGAGCTCCAAAGTCATCCTGAGCACAGAGCATGGCAGGACCACTGGCAGGAAACATCAGGAGCCACAGCAGCCTGCAGGGACAGAGCTGCCACCACCCCAGGGCAGCGTGTCCACACATGGCATCAGGCTGGAAAGGTGAGGGAAGAAGAGGAAGAGCTCTCTGCCCAGAGCTGACAGCAAGCACAGAGCTCCCACAGGCAGAGCTGGAGCAGAAATATGAGATTAGGCCTTTTGAGGGCTCACATTGTTTGGGGATGGAGGAAGGCTGGTTTTGATGCTGTAGATGAAGATGTAGAAGATGTTGTTCAGTGTTCTGCTTTTCCATTATAACCCGTTTGAGTCTGCATGGAGTGGGAAGAGAGTGCAGAGGGCCCCAGGAAATGGCAGCCAAGAGGTGCAGAAGTGTCACTGAGCCCCAAAGCAGAGCCATCAAGCCCCAAAATGCACGAAGACATCCCCAGCCTGGGTGACTGCCAGCAGTGCAGGCAGCTCTGGAGGGGGACTGCCCTGAGTCCCCTCCCCAGGGCAACCAACCCTTTGGCATGGGAGCCAGAACAGACAGGAGTTTTTGTTTGAGTGTCCAATGCTTTTATTCACCTCCTGTTTTTTTTGCAAATGCTCCATGTTTTTCAAGACTCCTAGAATCCTAGAGCAGTTTGTGTTGGGAGAGACCTTTAAGGTCTTGTTCCAACGCTGCCCTCCATGGGGACAGACTCCTGCAATATCTCTGCAAGTGCAGAAGATAAAAAGTTCTTTCAAAAATGAAAGTTGGTTTTCTCACACAAGGAAATAACTGATAGTTCTTGGGAAAACGTCCCAGGATTATCCTTAAAATTGTGAGACGTGCAATGAAATCATGGGCAGTAGTGACCTCACATTGCTGCCTGTGTAGGACACTGTGTGTATTTCATATCCTAAAGGTACAACAGTAAAATATTTCAGAACGAAAATAAATGTAATGTATTCATAATTGCTAATGTGATTGAGAATGTACATTTAAGAAATGTAATGGCATAAACCTGAAGAAATCTAATTCTGAAAGGAAGTTGTCTAAATTTAGAGTGATGTAGTAATAATTAATCCATTTAGCATTCCATACTGGTTTCAGCCCCAGAAATGACTAAACAGAGGACTGTCCCCAGCTTAGGAGGAGCAAGGAAAATGGAAGGGGTTATATATATAAATATATGGTGCTTTTTCTGCCAAGTCAAAACAGATCATCTCTGATCATCTCCAACAGAGATATTTTTTCCAGGTCAATTTGCACTCTGAGTTAGAAGAAAATGCTTTCCAGCAAAGTGAGGGCTAAAGTAGACCACTATCCCAGGTTGTTCCAAGCTCTGTCCAGCCTAGACTTGGACACTTCCAGTAATCCAGGGGCAGCCACAGCTTCTCTGGGAAACCTGTGCCAGTGCCTCACCACCCTCACAGGGAAGAATTTCTTCCCAGTATCCCATCTGTGGTTTCATGGGAGGTGTCCCTGCCTGTGCCAGGGAGCTGGAATGAGATGGCTTTTAGGTCCCTTCCCACCCAAACCATTCTGGGATGCTGGGATGGAGCATCTCACAAAGTGTGAGGGAGCTGAACCTGTTCTGCCTCAGGAAGAGAGGATTGAGGGGATCTTATCAATGCACACAAATAACTTAAGGGCAGCTCTCGAGAGGGTGGGGTCAGGCTCCTTTAGTGGTGCCCTGAAACAGTGCAAGGGGCAATGGACACAAACCAAAACGTTTGGAAGTTCTATCTGAATATGGGGGGAAACTTACTCTGAGGGTGAGGAAGCACTGGAAGAGTCTTCCCAGGGAGGTTTTGGAGTCTGCTGTTCTGGAGATATTCCAAAGCCGCCTAAATGAGACCCTGTGTGACCTTCTCCAGTGACCCTGCTCTTGCAGGGGGGTGGCACTGGGTGGTCTCTAGAAACCTCTGTCAATGCCAACCCTTCTGTGATGCCATAAAGAGAGGGTCTGCTCTCAGGCCTTAGTCCTGAGGAAGAAAAAACAAAACTGCAACAACAATGAAAAATAACCAGAACTAAACCAAGCAAGAAGGAAGAGTCATTGGGTCCGTGGGACATAAATAGAAACAGAAATAAAATCCATTCCAGCTTCTGGCCTTTGAATCATGGTAACCATAACATAAGCAATGCAGCAGGAGGTTCTTGTTTAATTCGGTGGATATCAATGAGTTCTTCTCAACTGAACAGCATCAAATCCCGGTCCTTTTGCTTTCTGTCAATTATTCAGCCTGTTGTTTGACTATTTTTGTTCTCATTATTTATTTTTCCCCTTGCTCCTTACGAAAAACCTGGTAACTGTTCTCAAAACCTACTTAAAGTCTGAAGCAAAAAGTCGGTGAAATGTTGAAATGCCATACAGATCTCACCGAAACACACACAGTTTCATTCTCCATGAAGCTTGCAGTGAAAAGGAAGCAATTACAGTGTAGGATTGAAGACTAAAGCATCACCTGAATGTCTTGTCATGAAGAGCAGAGAACGTGGAGACCCCAGAGGCAGAACTGTCACCTGAATTGAAAGCATTCAGTGTCAAGGGACATTACCCTGAGGGACAGGGGACAAGGAAATTTTTCTCTCTGTGTTGGTCAGACATGTGAAGCTGCAGGGCCCTGGTCCAGGTGTGCAGGAGCTGGTGAATAACAATCAGGCTACACTTGAGCTGTCACTGGATCTGGGCAAGCTCTTCCCATGAAAATATCCACTGGGAAGCCCCAGGACTGGGACTATATCAGACACTGTGACAGGGAGGTCTCCTGGGGGACTGCCATGCTGGGATGAGTCCTGTTGGCCTCTAAAAAGAAAAAAGCTTTGAAATCTAGAATATAATACATATATACATATATTTATATATACATCCATCTCTGTTTGTATCAATAAGATTTTTTTTTTCACATTAAACCCTTTCTTCATACCCAGCCTGGCCTTCAGGTGCTGTAAAGTGATGTGCCAGGCTTGTCTGAGCTCTGCTGGCTGCGGACATGAAGCCACAGAGAGAAGGGAGCAGCAATGAATGCGGCTTCGCTGGAATTACGTAATTACTTTCTTCAAGCTAAAAGTATTTCGAGTGTTTGATTGCCAGTGCTACATAACAATCTGGAGTAATTATATAATTAGCAAGAAATTGCAGCTCCCATTAGGTACTTAGAAGAAGTCAGATTTAGGTTTGATTTTTTAAAAAGGTGGGAAGTTGTGCACATGTGGGTTTTTTGCATAACGATATGACCTCGAAGAAGTGAGGGAGTCGATTTTTTTCCTTTCCATAAAGGAACATTTCAGTGTTCATTTAGAAAATAGATCAAGTAAGACTTGCTTGAGAAGATTGAGAAATCTAGTGAAATTGGTGATTAAAAAGTTCATTAGGATTAATTGCTTCCAATTGTTACCAGAAAGCTTGCCAGGATAGGTAATATTGGATTTCAATATCCCTCTGAATAGAACAAGACTTGGATTAGCTCCAGGGACAGTCTTCCTGGGGAGAAGGCCAGAGAGTGGTTAGGTTTGGAAAGGACCTTGGAGATCATCTAATTCCAGCTGTCATTGGAGATGGGAGAAGAAACCAGGTCTGACACCCAGATCGTGACTGTTCCCCTCTGTTGAGAGCTGCCCTTTGACACAACAGTGTTATCTGGTACTTCATACCCAGGGCTGGAGAAAAGGGCTATCGCATCCCTGCCATATTGCTGATCCTGTTGTTCAAGTGATCAACATTTCATTCATTAAAGCTACTGGAGCCTTGCCATAAATATCAGCCAAATTTCCTCCCGGAGTGAGCTCCTGACTCTTCCAATGATAAACAATTTTATACCAAAAAAAAAAAAAAAAAAATCAACATGAGAGGGGATAAAAATTCCTATGCAGTTTCCACCCAGATGTGCAAAATGAAGATCCTGCCTAAGTAACCTCTTTTAAAGTCTTGAGCAAGGCCCAGGAGATATAATTGATTTGGATTTTTTAAAAGCTGGTGCCAATTTCATCAGAAAGATGCCTTGTGCAGCTCAAACCCACCGGGAGCCGGCATGAAATAATGGAATGGTTAAGTAACTTATTATGGACAGCAAGGAGAATTTGTAGCAGAAACTGTCGGCATGTCATTCCAGTGCCAGGGCAGAGAAATCAGTTCTAAAATTGATTTCATTTGGAGGTGATGCAAAAAAACAACGGTGCCAGACAAAGGGAGATGGGGCAAGTGGAATATTCCTGTTGTAACACCGAGCTGCTGAATGGGGAGAGAGCAGTGAAACAATGGGTGAGGAGGGAAAATGGCTTGAAGAGCTGCATGTGAGACTGAAATTATGCTGCAAACTTTGGAAGCTCTGCTGTCACGTGGAAAAGTAATTTAATAGCCAGGCAGACAGAAGACTGAGCCTCAGCTAAATGCAGGGCTCATTGATTTCCAAGGGAGGCTGCAGTAGAGGTGGGCAGATCCTGCACCGGGGCCTCAAAAATAGGGAGCATCTTGGCACAAGGATGGGGAGCAGCATCCCATATGTGTAGCACCAACCTTTCCCCACCACCAAGCCCCAGCAGTGGGATGAGAGCTGCTGCTGCTGTTCCCTGCGCAGATTTTACAGCTGCCTCCCAACAGTCAAAAACCAGGGGGGAAAAAGCAATAAATTCTACCAAGGACAAGGAATATGATGGCGGAGATGGTAAAGCGGGGAATGGCTTTGGGAGATAACCGGTGTCACGCCGTAGCGGATGTAAATCCCCGCAGTCGGCTCTGGCCGTTTACACCGTGAGGATCCAGCCCTTTGTTCCCCGCAGACTCCGGGATTAGGGAAAATGAAAAGGATAAAGAGCAGCCCTCCTGAAGCTGCGATTCACCCGCACGTTAATGTATGCGCATAAAGGAGCGGCCACCCGGGCCAGGCTGCGCCGAGAAAAGATGCGAAGGTCATTCAGGAGCAGATGTCACCTTAGCAGAAAACAAAGCAGTAAAATGAACAAGCCTCAATGGACCAAATGCCTTTTCAGGCAGGTTCCAGAATCCGTGTTCCAGTAACAGAAATAAATGTACAGGGAGAAAATGTGTGTGTTTGTTTCTTTCTCTCGCAGCAATAGAATCACGTCCCCGCGTCTGGGCAGGAGCTACTTGAAATAAAGCTAGAACAACGCTTATCTCTTATCAGCACTCAGGATTTGCAATAATGAAAAGATTTGCATAACAAATGCTTCTTCTCCTTCTTCGGGTTGGGATGGAAGTATTAATTTCCCTTACTTTTCTACCATTTTTTTTTTAAATATATCCACCTTCGAGCCAAAACACAAACCTTTCTACTTTATAACCACTGCCTCAACCCTTGTCTATGCTGATTCTCCTGCTGCAGTTTGGGGATTGAAAGAAACACATTTTTGCCCTCATTTATATCCTTACAGGCTCCTTATGGCTTCTATGCACTTGCAGAGAAAATAAAGACAAAAGGCCTCATTCATCCCTCTCGTGGCCCCGTTTTACACCCATGCCACTCGGCTTCTTCAGAGCCGGGGAGGTGAGAGAAGGATCCTCCCCGTGTAGTTAATTTAATATATCAGGAGGTAAATATATGTATTAGCATTGGCGAGGGCTGGAGGGGATCTCTGCTGCTGTATCACAGCGTCTCTCTGCACATCAGCCTGCTCTGCCCTTTGATCATTTATGCTGCAGCCGGGCCCCCTCCTGCGAGCGCGTGTTGGAGCTCCCAAGCTTTGTGCCTTCGCGACGGGAAGTGCTCGGTGCTGCTCTGAAGGCTGGGAGCCAGGGGGATGGCTGGATGGATGGATGGATGGATGGATGGATGGATGGATGGATGGATGAATGGCTGGATGGATGGATGGATGGATGGATGATGGATGGATGGATGGATGGATGGATGGATGATGGATGGAGGATGGATGGATGGATGGATGGATGGATGGATGGATGGATGGATGGATGGATGTGGAGGGATGGATGAATGGATGGATGGATGGATGGATGGATGATGGATGAATGGATGGATGGATGGATGGATGATGGATGAATGGATGGATGGATGGATGGATGGATGATGGATGGAGGATGGATGGATGGATGGATGGATGGATGGATGGATGGATGTGGAGGGATGGATGAATGGATGGATGGATGGATGGATGGATGATGGATGAATGGATGGATGGATGGATGGATGGATGGATGATGGATGGATGGATGTGGATGGATGGATGGATGGATGGATGGATGGATGGATGGATGGATGGATGGACGATGGACATCAAGAGGCTTTCCCAGATGATGATCAGACTCCTCTTGCTCCTGAGTGGAAAGAAATCGTTTCAATGGATATTTGACTCAGCCCTTCAGCCCAATGAGGACTTTCCAGGACCTTCCTAACAGGCCATGCCCCAACACAGAAACATGGCAGAGAAATCAACGCAGAAACATGGCAGAAAGATCAGCACAGAAACATGGGAGACAGATCAACACAGAAACATGGCAGAGAGATCAACACAGAAACATGGCAGAGAGATCAACGCAGAAACATGGCAGAGAGATCAACACAGAAACATGGCAGAGAGATCAACACAGAAACATGGCAGAGAGATCAACAGAAACATGGCAGAAAGATCAACACAGAAACCTGGGAGAGAGATCCCCTGTAGTCAGGACCTGTCTTGAAACTTGATGTGGGTCATGTCAGACCCATGAAGTTCCACACACAAACCACAACTGCTTTTTGAAGATGTCACAGTCATACTGATGCATTTTTTTTTTACCAGATTCTTGGAAAAAGTCTGCTTCCACTCTTAGAGTGGAACAGCTTTCCTAATATCTAACCCTAAATCTTCATTCTCCAAATAAAATTTTTTTCTTCCAGTCCTTTTCCTGGGGAACAACGACATTAGCTTCAGAAGAGCCTTGCAGAAGTGCATGCTCTTCTCATGCCACATCATTATATTTCCTGTTTGGTAGCAAAACAAACCTCCAAAACCTTTCTTCTCCCCTTCCCTTTGTCTGTATTCCTGCATCAGCAAAAAGTACAAATCAAGTGTCAGCCTAAACTGACAAAGCTGAATTACACCTGTAACCTACTGCAAAATCATCATTTTACTGACTTTATAACCAAGGCTGGCCAAGCTGACTGCAGGAATTTTGAGCTGTTTTCAACCCCAGGTCACTCAGGAAGAACCTACATGTGCCTCCTCTGGAAAACTCATTAGAATTTGTAGCATTTATATTGTTTTCCCAAATAATGAGAATGTATTCTGAGATCCTCACAAAATCCAAGATAAAGGCCAGAAGTCAGTGTATCACCCATGTGAACATTACTGTGGAAAAGCATCTATTTCTCCCCAAGAGAGGAAATTAAAAATATTACCGTTCTTTCCAGTTCATTGTGCTGGAACAGTCCATATTAATGATATCCATAGGTCAAAAAGGAAAAGGGGGATGCTTCCTCATTCATGGACATTATGGATAAAATTTAACAGGCCTTTTATTTATTTATTTATTTTTCTTTATTTAGGACATTCATGCATGCCATCTCTTATTTCAGGGCACAGAGCTTTTTAATTAGGACATAGGCTTTGAAACAAACGCATTTTGGAATTGCTGAAGAAATAAAACCAGAGGACATTAAACTAAAATGAGGAGGAATTAAATATGTATATTATTTTCCTGACCCCACCCCAAATTTTGAAATTTTTGGGCCATCGCCATCACTTTTTTTAACTTACAATAGAAGAAACTTTATTCTTTCCCTAATAGGGTGATGAATCTCTGCAACATAACAAATAATTCTCAGGTTTTGAAAATTCACACTTAGTTAAAGTCTAATTCAGTATCCAGACACTGTTCTGCCGTGACAATGTCCGTGACTGACTTCCACATTCCTAACTACTGAGAGAAAAAAAGTCAGGTATTTCTATCTCCAATGTGGCTGTTTGGTCATACAAGAAATGATGCCTGTCTCCCTCAATTTCTCCTCTTGACAGTGAAGTGCCGAACAAAAAGCAGGAACAAAAAGGATCAGCATTAAAAGTTAATGCTGTAGGATTCGGCTTTTGTGTCTCGCTTACAGGGGAGGAATTACAATGACAGGTGAACTTATCTGGTTTTCCTGCCCAGGGATGGGTGACAAGTTCAGAGAAGTTATGGATGGTCTAAGGATCTTCTTGCAGAGGTCTTCAGAGTAGAATCACAGAATCATTTGTGTTGGAAAAGCCCTCCAAATCATCCCAACTGTTAACCCAGCACTGCCAAGCCCCCCTAAACCATGCCCCCGAATGCCACATCCGAATAACTTTTGAATGCTTGCATGTTGAATGCTGTTAATGCCCTTAAAAGGATCTCCCTGCATTCTCTACACTTCCAACCCTTGTACTTTGGAAGCTCCTCAAGCTTTTTAAGAACCACAGTAACGCTTTGTCTCCTTCCTCAGCAAAGGGAAGTTATTTCACTTTATTTGTCTCATTTCACTCCACTGTGGCCCAGGAAGAAAAAAACTGACTGGGCTCTTAGAAGGTTTACAAGGGGCTGCCCTGGCAGTGGTTTGGAGAAGTGATGGGAGGGCATTAACTTGCATGGTTGCAGTTGTGCAGTCTCAATCCTCGGATGTTTTTAAGACCTAGCTGGGTGAGCAACCTTGTCTTAACCCAGGGCTGACCCTTCTTGGAAAAGCAAGACCAAAGACTTCGTAAATGCCCTTCCAGCCCAAATTCTCCTACAATCCAGCAAGGCAACACCTTGTTAATTTTCTTTTTTTTTAGCTTGAACCCCTCACACTCAAAACTGTCCCCACCTTTAAACAAGGGACTCTGGTGCTGGTTGCTGACCTGGGGTATCCCATTTCAATCCCTGCTTCACCTGACTTTCTTACAGGGTTCTCCATGTCTCCTATCTCCATCTGCAGAACTGAGACATTTCTCTGTCTGCAAAAGGCAGCTGTGAGATGAATTTGTTGGAGATCAATGGGTCCTGAATTCAGTGGTAATAAGGGCCATAAGACAGACAAAATACAGGGTGGGAAAAATCTGACAAGATTTTGATATCTGGTCTAGTTGCCTGGATACTCTCTCCTGGCACAGAAAACTCATGCGGCACAGCCACTGTCACATGGTGTGAGCTCAGAAGTTGATTCACTTCAAGGCAGGAGGAATAAACAGAAAATAAAATGTCTTCCATGATTATTTCAGGGCCAGAACATTAGCAGTTATAAATTGCTCGAGACCTTTAGCTTTCACACTGAAGAGTACCTTGGCTGATGCAGAGGAGCAAAATTGTCTTTTTGCCACAAGGCTTGGGCTTGGAGCAGCCTATGGGTGCGTTGTGTCGGGAGCATGATTTTGGAAACTGGAGTGTGTTAGACAGTCAAGATCTGCAGCCTACTTCCATATGGCCACATTAATTTCACGGCAACTCTGCGGAGAGGAAGATGATGCACCTCCCACCATCCTTGTGGGGGAGAAGCAGTGCTCCTGCCAAGCAGTTTGCACAGGACAACAATTCTAAGCACTGTCCCCTCTGTGAACAGCCTCAGATGGGGCTGCTGAACCCTCCCATCACTTCTCCAAACCACTGCCAGGGCAGCCCCTTGTAAACCTTCTAAGAGCCCAGTCAGTTTTTTTCTTCCTGGGCCACAGTGGAGTGAAATGAGACAAATAAAGTGAAATAACTTCCCTTTGCTGAGGAAGGAGACAAAGTGTTACTGTGGTTCTTAAAAAGCTTGAGGAGCTTCCAAAGTACAAGGGTTGGAAGTGTAGAGAATGCAGGGAGATCCTTTTAAGGGCATTAACAGCATTATGATACTGAATCACCTAGAAAAGTAAATGTGATTCCAACTTGAAGACCTGTGGTCCTCTCGTGGCAAGAAATGGGCTAGAACATGTTCTGGAGCACCACCAGCCAGTTCTAAGTCAGTGTGAGCCTGCATCATCCAAGCAGAGACACCAGCCCACTGTATCCCATGAAAATACCAGGCTGGGATTCATTTGAAGTTAGGAAAGTCTTTCAGGAAGTGAGTTATTGGCACAGTATTTTTTCCCCAGCAGTGCTGTGGGCACATATGACGAAATTGCTTCTTCAACATATTTCTTTTTCCCTCATGTTTTGTTCCATTGGAATTCCTTAGTGAAAAGTTTGATTCCCATCAGCTTGGGTCAGAATTTGAAGCTTTAGCTTCAAAGTTTCAAGTTCTGGATCCACAATGGAGAGGTCCTGACCCAGTGTCTCCCTCTTTGTGGCTGGACAAGAGAGGTGAAAACCAGGAATTTGTAACAAAATTGGTTTATTTATTGGATATTTTTTGGGTGGAGCCCTGAGCAACCTGATCTAGTGAGTGACATCCCTGCCCGTGGCAGGAAGGGGAGCAAGATGAGCTTTAAGGTCCCTTCCAACACAAACCTTCTGTGATTCTCTGATTACAAAGATTCTTTTTCCTCTAAAGAGGACTCTATGAACATGGCACTTTGGCTTGACTCAAAGTTTAGGGTCCCACAAAGACGAGCCAGTTAATCCCAGCAGAGCACCCATAAATACCACACTGTAGGAAAGGTTTTAAAACTCCAAAGACCGATCATTTTAATAATTTAAGGGCCACACCTCAAGTGCCAGCTGCCAATCCACAGACCTGGAGCACGCCTGTTCTTGGCTGCTCAGCATTACAATTGCAAATGGCCCATTCTGCTGCTTCCCAACATTAGCCCAGTGACCAATACACACAAAAAAAAAATTTACTCTGCAGAACATCTGAAAAGGAATTTTATATTAATTTAACAGACTGCCCAGTGCAAAACCTACAGGCAGGAGGTGCCTGCTGGGAGGGAGCTCCTCTGAAATTGCATGGGATTGGCTTTGGCCAAAAAATGGCAGGAGCTGGAGTGAATCCTTCTGTTTGCTCCCCCATCACTGGGAGACTTGTCAGCTGTAGATGAACAGGATGAATGGATGGACAGAAAACTCATATCAAAACTCAAGTTTCAGCGTTTGGAGTTAAACTCACCTCAGTCTTCCTCAGAGCAAATTAAATCTTCTTTAAACAAAAAAAAAAAAAGCAAAAGGCAACCACTCCTCCAATAAGTTTACTACTTAAACCAGGAGGAGCCTTTCATGTTAAAGACTCTGGGTTATCACTGCAAGAGATAGCAATTAATTTTCTGGAAGAGTGCATGACAATAAAGCCCAAATCAGTCCTGGCACTTGGTCATGCTGGACAATGTGCTGGTGTTATTAAAAAGTCAATTACCATCAGCTTGTGTTCCAGATGACAGCAGGAACAACTTGGACAAAGTGAAGTGTTCTAGGGAATCCTGACATCCTTGCACCACTCGTGATAGTTGCAGCTTCCACCTAAGTAATCATTCAGCTGCAAAAGCAGCCCTGATTAAAATGTTTACAGAACCGTTTCTGACAAGAAAGGAACTTCATCCTCACCCACTGATAGATGTCTTACTCCCTTCTCTGAAATATTCAGCAGCAGCGTCGCAGGGGTCAATTCCAATCAGCTAAGATAACTCAGATATTCTTAAATTAAAATCCAAAAGAAAATGGAATATTTCCTCTTGGCCTCCACCTGGCGGATCAAATGAGGACAATAAAATAAATGAAATTTTATGATCAACTTGATTTGGTGTCTCCTGAGGAGGGAGGGAAGGAAGACTCATATCATGGGTTTTGATAGGAACTGTTACAGAGGTAAGACTGTGAATATCAAAGATACTTTCCATTTCAAAGATCCCTTTTGGAGAGAAAACACTTCCTAAATTCCTTAACATTTGTGAGCATGGGTGGAGAAAGCTGTGATGGCTGGATCCACATCTTCTCAGGACAACTTCTGAGAAGGAAGAGGGTGTTCTGTCATGTTGATCTGTATTGGATGGACATCCCTATCCTATGACATTCCCACAAGTCCTGGCTGCACAAAGTTGGGATCTGTGGCCTCTGGCTGACACGGATCATTGCAGGTGGCTTTTCCTCCTGTGCTTGAGTAGCCCTGGGTGGGTCAGTGCTGCTGATGGCCTCCAGAGACCTCAAGCTTGGTTTGTGACCACTGGTGACATTCACGGTGCCAGCACACATGTCCTTCTGAAGAGAATTAACTGCACTGTTCTGCCAAGCTCTGACTTGAATAATTATGGTCTGTCCCGCAATTTATCTTGGAGAAATTGAATTTGGTGCACTAAAGAAGGGCTTCTTCATCATAAGCATGTGTGATCCCATCTCATGGCCCCAAAATGGGCCACAGGCTTTCTTCCAAAGGAAAAGGCTGTTTGTAGAAGATAGGGAGAGAGCTGGATTTTAGCCCTGAAGCAGTGAATCTTTGTGTCCGTGGTCGTGGAATCGTAGAATCACAGAATCAGAATATTCTGTGTTGGAAGGAACACACAAGGACATCAAAGTGCATCTCCTGGTCCTGGACAGCCCTGGGAATCCCACCGTGTGCCTTACATGATGCATCACAAATCACTTTCTGAGGCTCTCGCTCAGTCCATAAAGAGAACCAGCTCGAGGTCTGGGAATTGTGAGGGTGTAGGTGCGAGAACAACCTGAAAATCATGGATGACACCTCGCAGGAACACCAGTTGCTCCAGTGACTGCTTTGGGGATGGACTGTCCTGTGGCCTGGGAGACAGCATTACAGATCCTAATGTCCACAACTTATTCACAGAGGACTTCAGTGCACTTTCTTTGATTAATACTCGTATTAATGTAATAATTGTATTAATTAATGTTTTCAATAAAGGCCCAGCAAGGGTACAAGGTTTGTGGGACTAATCAGAATGGTTTGGGAAGGAAGGTACCCTAAAGCTCATCCCATTCCTCCCCCTGTCACGGGCAGGGATACCTTCCACTATCCCAGGTTGCTCCAAGCCCATCCAACCTGGTGTTGATGGCACCAAGTATGGTTATTCTGCCACTTACCTGTTAATTTTGTCTTGAGCTTTGATTTTTTGCCAGGTTTGAGGACACCAGATGGGCCAGGTCAGACACATGCAGAGATGCTTCTCTTTTATTGTCTGATATTTCCACTCTTCCCATAAACAGGGAGCTCTTGTTTCGTTCCCAAAGAATATACATCCTACAAGAGGCTGTTACACAGTGCAGTGAATAACTTCTGATCATCAGGTTTTCTCCCCTAATTGACTGGCAAAATAAAACAGCAGCAGCAGCAACAACAGCTCTGTCCTGTCTTCAACTTGAACTTTCCCAAGCACTTAGAAATCCTGAGTGAAATGAACTTCCCAGCCTCTCCTGAGGCAGCTGGGGAGAACAGGAGGGAAGGTGGAAGGGAAATAATTTCCTGAGCTTACCCAACAAATCAAGATTTGGCTTCATCTCTGTGCACTCACTGTCCCATCCTGTAGCCATCAGGATGGAATCCAGCATGGAAATCAGGGTTCTGTTTGCTTAGGGCTGGGGAAGACTGAGGAAAGTCCTCCTGATGAGGAAAATAATCTTAATGCTGAAAGTTTATTCCCTGCTTTTTCTCTAAATGGTCAGACTGACCTAACTGGGGTTCTGTGCTTTGCTTCCTATTCAAGCCTGTGGAAAGGAATAATTAACATTCATCCCTCCTCCTTGTGTCCTCTGCAACTTTCTTAAAACAAACTCCATCTCCAGAAGCAGCACTTGTTTGCAGGATGCCCTAAAAAGCCGTATTTTTCCCCAGAAGCAGCATGCACAGAGTGAAGACTACAACTCCAGAATGGCTTTGAAAATCCCAGCTGGGCACAACCCCTCTGGAGTACCTCTCACTCTGAGGGTGCTGGGAGCACTGGGGGAGCTGCCATCCCTGACACGGAGCAGGGGCATCAGCTGCTTGCCGCATGCCAGGGCTCGACGTGCCGAAAGTGGAGGAGGACGAGCTGCTGCCGCCCTCTGGGAGAGCCGTCAAAACATCTGTGATATTTGGGACCGTTCCAGGGCGAGGGAATCAGAAGTGGATCCTGGAAATCTGCCTATTATCCTAATGAGGATGTTTCCGTGTGGTGGCAGACCAAGGCGGGGAGGCTGATGCCGGGGAAGGGTTGGTCCAAGTGACCTCCTGCTGTCCCAAAGGGTGGCCCGGCACAAGGGTGTCCCTGTCCTCCCCATCAGGATCACTTACTGGCTTGTGTCATGTGTGTTATTGCCTGTGTAACTTCAGTTCCCAGGAGTGTTTTCCCATTAGGAAAAGGGGGAGAAAAAAAAAAAAACAACAACAACAACAAAAAAAAAACCTAGAAGCTTTGCACGGGCTTTTAAGCAAACAAAATGTGGAACATGTGTGCACACAAGATTTCACACCCACGCACAATTTCCCTTCTAACGTTGCAAATGGCTCGTGCACAAGGACCTGGCATAATGCAAGGCAGGGAAAAGTAGGAAAAACAAGGGGAAAACAGGGGAAAAGACAGAAAAAAATTCAGTCATTGTTTAATTTTGGGGAAACCACGTATATTTTCAGCAATGAAAACCAACACCCATCCTGTTTTATCTGATGTTTGATCAAGTTGAAAACCCTTTGGCATTCTTCCCTTCCCATGCTCTGCCACGGGTGTACTCTAAAGCAAGTAAAAATTGGAATAATAATAATAATAATAATAATAATAATAATAATAATAATAATAATAATACCACCACATCTGGGGTGGCAAAGTGATTCTGTTTAGCACTTACTGCCATCAGTCACTCCAGGTTTGCTGGAGTCTTTTGGATTTCCAGGTGGGAGCCATAGCCTGGCTCATAGGGCGACAGCCTGAGGAAGATTCTGGATCATGATTAAAAGCTTCTCAAGATTTTATGAATGACAACGGGGAAGAAAAGTCCTGTTATTCCAAACATTTTTTTGGATTAAAAAAAAAGGTAAATGAAAACCACACTTTCTCTGTGTACATCCAACAGTGGCACTTCGCAAACTTTTCTTGATCCTAAAAAATATTCTGCTAGATTGGTGGTTTATGCCCATGGTCTTTTTTGTCAGTGAAGCTTTTCCATTGAATGAAACATAAAATTTTGGGAATATATTAGAAATTAGGAAGAAATTCTTCACTATGTGGGTGGTGGAACAGGTTGCCCAGAGAAGCTGAGCTCCTGGAAGTGTCCAAGGCCAGGCTGGATACAGCTTGGAACAATTTGGGACAGTGGAAGGTGTCTCTGCCCATGGCAGGGGGTGGCACTGGATGAAATTTAAGGTCCCTTCCAAACTACCCTGGGATTTTATGAAAATTACTTTAAGGCAAAACCACTTGCAGAAAAACATCCCAAATAAAGTCCTGGCCAGGAATCCCACCTGTCTCATCCCTCTGATCTTCTCAGAGCCAATTTCTCCTGACACTCATTGAGTGTCCGAGTGCTTCCTCCCCACCACGTCAGAAACACAAATGTGAAACACGTGCTCTGCTTCATTAAAAATTATGCTAATGGGAGACATCATTTAAATTGCTAATAGGGTCGGCTGTTTCTAGTAAGACATGACAAACTGTCTGGAAGGAATTTTTGCATTTTTAAAGATCCCCTTTATTCCCAAAGGGAAGCAAGTTGTTTCAGAGGGGAAAATATATATATGTATTTATATACACACACGAGCACGCACACAAACACACACATACAAAGACAAACATTTTTTTTTTTCCTCCCTCAATAAATTGCAAGTGCTACAAATCAGCTTTTCTTTTGTGGATGCACGAGGTTGGATCCCTTTTAGCCACGGTGGCTTTGGGAGAGGGGTGTTTTGGTGCTGCTGCAGCAGGAGCTGATAGCAGGGCGTCCCTTCACCACCCCACCACCTCCCCACACCCTGCACACACCAACTCCTGCTGCAGATTAGCAGCTGCTCTTTGCAAGGAATGCTGATTAGCAGCAGGCAGGGGAGGGAAAAGCCACAGGGATGGATAAAAGATGAAGCCAGAAGAGCAACCAGGACTTCTGCTCCCTCCCGGGACCCACTCGCCTTGGAATAAGTTATTTTTGTGACAGATTGGAGCAGACCCTACAGCAAAGGGGCAGCCTCGTTTTGTCTTCACTGGGCAGGGCACTGTCCATCCCATTCTTGGGCAGAGTTTTGAGGTGCCTGCATCCCACCAGGAGATATTTGCTCCCCTCAGCAGTGACAGGAGAGAAAACCTGACCCCTGGAAGCGCTTATCCCTGCCTCTGGATTGTGCTGGCAGGAGGGGGACAGATGGCAGCACAGCCACTGGGGACACCCTCTGGGACACCATCAATCTGCCAGAAGGAAAGGGCTTCCAGCAGGGAGCAAAAGAGGACAGGGAAGCATTGGAAGGTGAAGCCAGGAGATAAAGTCAACTGAGGACCACTGGCAGGTGCCAGGAGCTGCTGGGGGACCACAGCTGAGCTTCTCCAAGGGATCTGGGCATCTTCCACAAATTTCCCAGCAGCCCTCCAGTTGGGAGCATCTCCACATGGTGTTGTGGTGCTGACATCAGTGGCCTGACTGAATAATGCTGTTTGCATCCTCATAATATTTTTTTTTGTGAAAATCTGCATTAGCTCTTGCCCCTCACCTGGGATGGGCTCTCCAGCAGCAGTTCATGAATGGCTTAAATGTTGCTGTTGGTTGTCACTTCATAATTTAATTTTTATAATATTAATAAATACAAGCTTTGATAGGGATGTCCATGAATTGTTATTTTAGATGACTTTCTGTCATGTGGCCAATGCCACCTTCTTTCAAAGGCATTTGTGTTGAATGCATCTGGTTCTATGGGGGTTCCTTTTAATCCTTCGGTTTTATCTATCTGATATCCTCACAGCTCCATATTTAAGAGCAGAAACAGCCTCAATATGTGGGTTTTCCTTGTGCTCCAAGCTCTCCATGCCGGTTTGGAAGATGACCTTATTCCAGATAACTTCACTTTGTGCTGCTTGGGGTTTCTCTGGGTTTTTCAGCAGGAATGGATGCAGAGAGATGTGAATTCAGCGCTGCCCCAGGCTGATGGGAGCTGGGCAGGGAGCCCAGCTATGAAAGAGCCAGCACAGCCAGAGGAGGTGACTGTCCCCCTTCTACCAAGGCTGCCACATCCCCTGAAGGTGATCTTATCTCAGGAGTACAGCAAAGTGTCCATTGTGCACATGGACAGACACAAAACCGTTTTGTTTCTGCTCCAGACTCCATTCCAACATCAGCTCTTCTCCCTCTCCCAGTCCTGGCACAATATTTATCATTAACAACATGACAACCACAAGGCTGATCTTGTCTGTAATCTCACTGTTATTTTATCTCACCTAAACCATTGCTTGGCCTTTCCATCTTGGCATTTTGACCATTTCTTTTGCCGTCCCCTTTTACCATCATAACTCAGAGCTCAAAGGTCCACAGACAAGAGTCCCAATAACCAATATTTACGTGTGTCATGGAAAAAAAAAATTAATTAAAAAAACCCAGCAAAACAACAAACCCAAGGAGGGCCAGCGGGCCTGTGCTGCACTTAGCAATGAAGGACGTGCTGGCTAATCCTGCATCTGATGGAATATGATTATGTCTGGCACACGATAGGCAGAAGAACTGCCCAACAGCCAGACAGCCACTAAATTAAATTCCAAGACTCCAATTGCAACTTTCTCACTGCACAGCTTTAGGAAAAGCAGACAAAGCCCGTGATGCAATAAATACTCAGTGGCACTGGAAGATGGCTTCTCCAAAAACAGGCTGGGATTCCAGGACATTGTTCCTGGTAAAATGAACAGTGCCAGGATCTGTCCCTAATCTGGGGTTGAGGACTATTCCACAGAAACATCAAATCACAGAATGGTGTGGGGTGGTAGAGACCTTTAAGGTCACCTAATCCAAGCCCCCTGACATGGGCAGGGACATCTCCAGAGCCCCTTAGCTCAGCAAAACTTAACCCAGGCCAAAACCATTCCAGAGTCATGCTGATGATGATTTCTGGGCTCCAAAACACTTTAAATTCCCTATTTCTGACAGACCCTACAGTAAGATGAACACTGGTCCTCAAGGACATGAAGTTTGGGTCTTGCATCCAATTTGTAAATAATGGCCTTTGGCAGAAAACAATGGAAGCAGAGATTGGATGGGGTGATCCTGGAATATTGACCAGCTTTCTTGGGCTCCTCTTCCCTCCTGGGCATTATTCCATGGGACTGAACCAAAAAGATCCCTGAAGAGACTGAAATTGGCTCTCCTGAAGCCCAGGGTAATGCACTTGCTCTGCACCCTCCCCAAGGGTCTCAAACTCCATGGTCCCAGCAGCCCAGGCTGCCCCTGAGCTCCACATTCCCCACCAGCCCCTCCTTTTTGATGGGAACAGGTCCAGCCTGGCACCTCTCCTCCTTGGCTCCTCTATCCCTTTGGAGGAGGAAGTTGTCGCGGCACGTTCCAGGAGTGGGATGGATCCAGGTTCCGCTCGTGTGATACATTCATGTGGGTGCAGATAATAAGATACACACTTGAGTAAACAGGTGAAAGTACTTTGCCTGCCATGTTTCAAGGGAATTTAGTGAAGAAATGTAATTTTTTAACATCAAGAGGCTGTTCAGGAAGATCTTGTAGCCTGTTTTTTTCATGAGAGAAGAGTGAAGTGTCAGAACCACCTTCAAGGCGCACAACAGGAGCATTGGGAATATGGGAAATAGTGTTCATCCCTATAAAAAGGGTCCATAAGATCCTCTGCTGCAGCCAGAGGTGGAATAAAACAACACAATTGTTCCAGGTGGAGATGGTACTCTGAGTTTTATAAGATTGGGATTGAAAGGATTACCTCAACTGCAGATTTATTTCAGATGTTAGATTGTATCAGCACAAGTTTATACCAAGAGAAGGTCCCCAAAGGAGTGGGTCTATGCCAGAAAAAAAATAAAAAATCCATTGCAGACCTTTAAGAGGGTTTTTAAGGTTGCTAAGAGATGTGAACCTTGTCCACTTCTGTTCTCTTCTGGTTTGCTGTAGTGATATTTGGGATGTGTCTGAAGTTTAAGGTAGGACACAGGGAATGGCTTCCCACTGCCAGAGGGCAGGGATGGATGGGATATTGAGAAGGAATTGCTCCCTGTGAGGGTGGTGAGTCCCTGGCACAGGGTGCCCAGAGAAGCTGTGGCTGCCCCTGGATCCCTGGAAATGTTCAGGGCCAGGCTGGATGGGGCTTGGAGCAGCCTGGGATAGTGGGAGGTGTCCCTGTCCATGGGAGGGGGTGAGATGAGATGAGATGGGCTCTAAGGTCCGTTCCAATGCAAACTTTTCCATGTTTCTGTTTTTATAAACATACAGAGCCTGCAGTAACATGGGAAGTGCATTGGGAAATCATAGAAGAATTTGGGTTGAAAGGGACCTTTGAAGGTCACCAACCCCCCTGCTATGGGCAGGATCACCTTCCACTATCCCAGGTTGCTCCAAGCCCTGTCTAGCCTGGCCTTGGGCACTTCCAGGGATGGAGCATCTACCACCTCTCTGGGCAACCTGTGCCAGGGCCTCACCATCCTCACAGCCAAGAATTCCTTCCCAATATCCTGTCTAACCCTGTCCTCTGGCACTGGGGAGTGAGTCCAGGCTGCCCAGGAGAGGGTGGCTAACCCTGAGTGTGTGTGGAACGTGGCACCACTCGTCCTTAGCGCTGTGTGCACCATCCTGGCCTCCGTTTTTGTTGTGTCTCCCGCTAATCCTCCCTCCCGATGCCTCCCCTAATCTCTCCAAGCCTTTCCCCCAAGTTGGCTGGCACCCCTCAATCCTATTACAGACATTTCTATTCTAAAAGTTTGGCTGAACCACCCTCCAAGCCCTGCCCAGAGCTTCACCTGGGTTGCCGAGGAAGTTGCTGGCCCTTCGGCAGCTCCAGTTCTTTTGGGAATGATGCATTGGAATGCTACTCCTGAAATAAATCCCTAAATCACCTTTCTTCCTTAGCCCGTGCTCAGCACAGCCACTCACAGGGTTGGTCCTGAGAGACCTCTGCATCTCTGGGGAGATCAGGGAAGGGTTGGATTCTGCACAGTCATTTTGGGGATGGTTTATTGATCCTGAGATGGGAAAGAATTGAGGATAAACAGCAGTCAGGGTCACTGGTCTCAAAACCCACCCTGGCCTGTTAGTACTTTTAGGGTTAGGCCCAGTATTTTGGATTATCCCAATTCCCATTGCACCAGCTTTCCCTCAAAATTGGAGGGGAGCTGACTTCAGCACAGTCAAATCATGGAGGGGAAAATAAGTTCTCATTCAAAAAGCAACCTCCAAATCTCACCTTTTCCTGCCTGCTATGGGATGAGTGATGAGACAGAAAAACAGGAGACCTGGGCCCACATCTGGTTTAACCCCAAATTTGGGCATGTCATACACTGGGCTCACCCTCACATTCATTGTGTGAACAGTTGGGGATATTTTATTTGCATTTCAAATAACTCACAGGCACCTGCATGGGCAGAAATCTCATCTAGGTGAGGCTGGTTTGGAGACATGAAGTTTAGCTCCTCATGACCAACCACTTCTCTTTCATACACTTGATGATGAATAATTCTCAGACCCCCAAAATTTCATTTAAAAAAAAAAATAAAAATCTCTGTTTAGAGACAATAACACTTAAGTGTCATGGCCCTTGCAAATTCCCTCCCCAAAAGCCACTGATTCCTCCCAGCTCTGTGTGCAACAGAAATGAAACATCAACTGCTTGAATTTCCCTGTTTCAGCCAACAATTAATTTCCAGAAATAAACCCCAAAATACTCACCAAACTTTCCTCCCACATTGCCTAATTTTCTGCTGTCATTGCTTACTTTTTCAGATTAGTGATACTGAAAATAATCAAACTTCTAATCACATAATCCTAACAAGACTCATTTCAGCTGCTCTTGCCATAGATTTACCTTCTGGTCTCTCACTAGGACCTGAATTATAACGAGTTTGTGTGCTTTAAAATTTTGATTTGATGCTTGTTTGGCCTCACAGTGGTGTTTTCTTGTTACCTGAACCCTTCTTTGTGTAAATAAGTTGACCAGTGGTTGGGAACCGCTTCCAGAATTTCTTCCTAAAGCACCAGCAGGAGCATTTTTCAGGATAGAGTAAACCAGAGAGAAAATTTGGGTGAACATTCCTGATGCAATTGCAGCCAATCCCACCCTGGCCAGGGGCATGCAATTCCTAATCCATAACCCAACACCAGCCCTCTCCCACTGCTGGAAAACCAAAGCAAGGGTGGAAACCTTCCCTTTCAAGTGTGACCATCACCTGCAAAGCTTCTCCAGGTGCCTCCAGGAGCCAGGAACCTTCCATGTGATGTGAGCTGTCCCTCCGTGCACAGCCAAGCAGCTTAAAAATAGGCTGACTATATTAAGTGGTCAAATCAGGTTATAAATATTAAACTGGCTCTGCTGCCTGCTGGCACATTGAGCTCAGCTGAGCCAGCCCAGCGTGGCAGGGGGGGCTTCATTTGCAGGTCTGTGCTCTACGGGGCCACAGCTCAGCTGTGGGATGGCAGGATCCCAGCAGAATTCCGAGGTAATCACAGCCCTCCCAGAGCTGACTCCTGAATTTCTGCTCCTGTTTGTGGCATTCATCAGGCTTCAGAAGAAAGGAGCGAGCAGGAGCTCTCCATCCACTAATGAGCTTCCTCCCCTCTCTAATTTCCTCGCTGCTTTATTCTCCTGTCCCACCAGAATCCAGGAAAGCCAAATCTAAGAGCATTTGAACTGTAAAAAAAGTGTCTTTTGCCATTAAACGTGGCTCCATTAGCAGGACAGAAGATGAGGACCTGGAGAGAAAAGGTCCAAATGCATCTCCCCATCCCAGAGCAAGCTGGGATAGAGGAAGTTGTCCCTGCCCATGGCAGAGGGTTGGAATGAGATGATATTCAAGGTCCCTTCCAACCCAAACCATTCTGATTCTAGACTGTGACCCAGCACTGATAGTGGAACAAACTCCATGTCAACAGCACAGCACATATTTTACAGAATTTAAATGCACATTGCAAATGCATTCTAGACGTGCTGCAAGTGGCCATGCTTGGATCCTGATTGTGGATCACAGATCAGGGCCAGAGCATCCAGCATTTTACAAGACCAAACCTAAGGAACATTGTGCTTCTGCTCGGAGAAAAAAAAAAAAAAAATCAAAATATGATTGAGTTAATTCTATCTCAGCTTGTGTCACAAGCAGCTCTCTGCCTAGATACAGGAAGAAGAATAAGTTAAGAGTCTCCTCTGCTTCAGGAACCAGCACTGGTGATGGAATTCTGACAGCCAGACTTGGCATATGGTCACAGAGCATGGAAGAGGAAGAGAAGATATTTTGATTTCATAGAATCATAGGATCACAGAGCGGTTTGGATGTGAAGGGACCTTAAATCTTATCTCATTCCACCCCCTGCCATGGGCAGAGACACCTCCCACTATCCCAGGTTGTTCCAAGCCCCATCCAGCCTGGCCTTGGACACTTCCAGGGATCCAGGGGCAGCCACAGCTGCTCTGGGCAGTCTGTGCCAGGGCCTCACCACCCTCATAATAAAAAATGTCTTCCTTCACTCCAATCTGAACCTCCCCTCTTTTAGTTTAGGTTTACATCATTACTCCCATTTTGGCCAACACTTTTTTTTTTCCCCAGCTCCATCTTCTTCCCACTGGCAGAAGTACCACAAGACACAGGACATGGCTGTGGGGAGAAGAAGCCATGGCTGCTGCATCCCTGGAATTGTCAAAGTCCGGGTTAGACAGGGCTCAGAGCAAGCTGGGATAGTGGAAGTTGTCCCTGCCCCTGGGACAAGGTGGAACGAGATCATCTTGAGATCCCTTCCATCCCAAACTATTCCATCATTCTGTGTCTGTAAAAGCAGGGCCAGCAAATTCATCTTCTATATGTTCCCAAATGCTTCAGAGAAATCAAAGCACAAGGATAAAGTTAATCACATGCTGCCCTGAAGGAGGAGTCATTTTGTATTTCCTAAAGGACTTTCTGGAATACTGGGGTGGCACTGGAGAGTCAAAAAAATCTGTGTTTTGAAGACTGTGAGGGATTTACAGTGTCCTGAGCGTTGGTGCCAAGAGGAGGGTGATCCCCCTGTACAGCAAGCCAGCCCAGCTGGCATTGGTGCTGGGAGAAAATGTGGGATGCTGTGGAATAAAACCTGGCTGGGGACTTGCAAGATGTTTCTGCATTAAGAGGAGGGCTGCTTAATGGTAGAATTAAGTGCTGGTATTCAAAGTTTGTCTGTAAATTGGTTAAACAAACAGATCTGCTCTGTTGGGCTGTTTGTGATCGTGAGATCACAATCAACAAACAACTGGTGAAGGAATAAACCTGTCAGGAAGAATTGATGCACTTCACACCAAGGCTGAGCGTTCCCAAACTCCTTCTTGCACCACAAGAATTGATTAGCAGGGAAGAGATCATTGCCAGTCCTGTAAATCTCAGATTAGACTGTTCAATCCAGCTAAATTATGGCTGTATAACCCTCTTAGGGCACTCCAGAAAAAGTCGTGGCTCTGGGATAGATCTTGACGTTCCTTTTCAGGTGCTTTAAGGAATCCACGTGTTCAACTCCTCCTGTTTAACCCTGGCTGTGCAAGATTTGACTGATGCATTGGAGATGGTTGTGTACAGATTTTTCAGATTTATTCCTACATGGGCAGCAAATCCCTCTGCCAAAAAGGTGAGTCTTGAGTAATGTCCTGAGCTCTGTCTTGAGGAGGCTTTGTGCTCCGTCCCCCCTGGTTTGGCAGCAATTTTTGTGTGCTGGGTTCAGCACTCTGGCCCTGGCACAGTGGTGGAAGGAGGGGAAGGAGCATTTCTGCCTCATATGGTGGCATCTTGCCCCTAAAATTGTCCCTGGGGTGATTGGACTAAGGGGGTGAGGAGGGCAGCAGGGGGCCTCCAAGGCATATCAAAATACGGTTTTGTCCAAAATGGGGAAATGCTCCCCTGCAACTCGATTTTTCTCCTCTGGTTAACTGAGCCAAGATGACATTGAAGTAGGAAGTGGAATAAATACACACAAGAAGTCTTTTCACCAAGTTATTTAATTCACCAGAAGGGACACTTAACCATACAGCAGCTCCTTATTTACATCAAACTGCTCTTTATGCATCCTGTAAACATCAGAAGCAATTTCTAATAAATTACAATCCAGGGAGCAGCAAATCAACAATATCACTGAGTTGTTTAAACGAATTCATTACAAAATATATTGCCTTTTTCCCTGTGATTTCATTCAGACTGCACTTGAAAGCGTTATTCTTCCTGAATTTTCTGTTCAGGATATACATGTGCAAAAATATCTCCAAGCAAGAAGAGATTATATTTTAAACTTCATTGCCCTTGACCTCAGGTCCTTTTGAGTCTATTATGTTCCAGCCTCTCTGGCAACACCATCACTGGTGACATCTAACAACAAACAGCCCCAACAGCAGGTCCCAGCTAATTCAAATTGAGATCACAGATTCAGCCATGTAAGAGTCTGAAAAAGAAATCCTTAAAATTTCTATAACCTCTGGGCTTCTCTTTACCAGAAAGGATGTTCTACACAAAGTAATAGGAAAATGTAATATTGTTTGCCAGTTTAATTGGATGTGCTCCTGTTATGAAAGAGATTGGCTCTTGCTGACCGTGTATAAAGCACAGGATGAGAGCAGATCCCGGTTGTTCAGAGTGACAGAAAAAACCAGCAGTGATTTGAGGTGATGTGACAGCGATAGGGACATTTTCTTGGCCTCCATTCCAAATGCAGGAGGGGTCTTTGAACAGGTTCTTTGGGGTGAACGTCACTTGGTGGAGGACAACCCCATCATACCCAAACCTCTGCCTGTCTAGAATGAGGTCCAAGGCCAACCCAACAGCACAATTCCTGGTTTTAGGGTTAGCAGTGGTGGTGCCCTGCATCCCACTGTCCCTGGAAATGCAAAAATCCACTGTGGAAGCAACGTGGATTTCAGGGATATCGTGGAGAGCAGGACAAGAGGCCGTGGGGGACTGTTCTCACTCATCCCTCAAAGACCTGACCACTATTTTATTATGAAACCAAGAGCTGGAAGAGCAGAAAAGGGAGCCTGGGCAGAGATGACAAAGCAGCAGCAGGTTCATCTGTGGCAGAAAAGCCTTGTCCCAGCATTCCCACGAAGCTCTTGTAGGCTACGACTGCCCGGGTGGAGTGGTTCAAGTAGCTGCTGTCTGCCTCACTTTCTCTGCCTTCACTTACAGAAAGCCACGAGAAATATTTCATCCTCTTTGTTGAGGCAGTTTCCTTGCACTTAGAGAGGCGGAACAAGTGCATTTATGCTCTCACTCCAGGACTTGCTGATGGCCGTGAGAGGCAGCTGGGGACCAGGACTGGGCTCGTTACAGCTTCAGAAATCCAGAGTGCCTTTGCTCTGGGTGAGGACACGGAGATCTGTGCTGCCTGACCTCAGCTCCCCTCCCGAGCCACCACGGGAGCAGGAGAAGGTTTGCCATGGGGGGAGATGGTCTCCAGTTAATTCCCAGAGTCACAGACTGGGATCACAGACTGTCCTGAGCTGGAAGGGACCCACCAGGATCATCCAGTGCAACTCCTGGCTCTGCCCAGGGCACCCCAACAATCCCACCCTGAGCATCCCTCAGAGCGTTGTCCAAATGCTCCTGGAGCTCTGGCAGCCTTGGGGCTGTGCCCATTCCTTGGGGGGCTCCAGTGCAGGAAAGAACCTTTCCCTGATATCCAACCAAAACCTCCCCTGACACAGCTCCAGCTGCTCCCTGGGCCCTGTCCCTGCTCACAGGGAGCAGAAACTGGAGCTGTCCCTCAGGAGGAGCTGCAGCCCCCAGTGAGGGCTGACCTCAGTCCCCTCTTCTCCAGGCTGAACAAACCAAACTACTTCAGCTGCTCCTCATTAGGTTTCCCCTCAAGGTCCTTCACCATCTCTGTAGCCTATTTTGGATGCTCTCTGACAGCTTCAGGTCGTTCTTATTTTGCAGTGCCCAAAACTGCTCACAGTACTCAAGCTGAGGCCATCCCAGTGCAGAGCAGAGAGGGACAATTCCCCTCCCTCTCCCTGCTGGTGATGCTGGGCCTGATGCCCCCAGGACAGGGATGTCCCTCCTGGCTGCCAGGACACTGCTGACCCAGATCCAACTGGCCATGAATCATGGAATGGTTTGGGTGGGAAAGGGCCTTAAACCTCATCCTGTTCCAACCCCTTGCCATGGGGCAGGGACACCTTCCACTAGACCAGGTTGCTCCAAGCCCCATCCAGCCTGGCTATCAATCCCTGGCTTCCAAGGATTGATAAATTACAGGAACAAATAAACCAGTTCCAGATTCTCTTTCCTTGGCCATGAGGCCTTGTCTTTGGGGTGGGTGAGCTCTCACTATGGGCTGCATGTGCAGCCTCAGCCTTCCCTTGGTGCCCCCAAATTGCTGCAGGTTCAGACACACCTTGGAGCAGATTTTGGCACTGGGCAGCCACATTCCTGAAGTTTGAAGGGGTGAATGCCACCTCACCATGAGCAGGCAGTTGTGTAAGCCTTGTTCTTTCACTCTATCAAAGAGCTGAAGCACATTTTGCTATTTTTTAATAAATTAGGCCATGAAGAATTGTCTAAGAAGGGTTTTCTGTGCTCTCTGGTGGGATGCTGTCAGCAGCAAGCCTCTCCCATCCTCCATGGAGCTGGTGTCAATCCCAGTCCAGTAGAATCCTTCTTGGTTTCTTCACCCATAAAATGCCTTCCCTAACTTCCACAAGGAGAAAATCCCTGCACCTTGGTGCACCTCTGCAGCCAGCCATCCCAAGATGGAAGATGTTTCCTTGGCTATAATTCTTTCCTTGGCCAGGTAGACTGGTGCTGTACTTATCTCTCTGTAAGTATCGGCATGTCTCCTGAATTTTGGAAAAGGTGCTTTGGGTTTTTTCTGCCAGTCCCAACAAATGGAGGTCACAGCTGAAGGGTTCAGCCAGGGATAGCCCACAAATGGACAACAGTTTATCCCTTTTGGGAAAGGACATTTTCTCCACAGAGCTGGAATTTGCAGTTTGGGTGATGACAGGAAAAATGTACCTCTGGGATTTGGGCTGTAATGGGAAAAGTCTTAACAAATAAAAGTAGATTCTAATTGTGCCTGAAATACCAGCTATAAACACCTAATTCATTTGAAGAAAATACTGAGAGCAGGAATGAATGGGGATAGAACTGACTGGCATCTTCTGCACATGGAAATGGGAGAACTTCTGGGAATGGATGAGATTGGGCAATCTGAGTGAGCCCATTTTTGGAAACCAAACCCATGAACTTTTGTCTTGGCAGAGGGTGGCATTGTTGGAGTGTCTGTGCAGGGCCGGGAGTTGGACTCGATGATTCTCATGGGTCCCTTCCCACTCAGGATATTCCATGACTCTGTGATTGTCTAATAATTGCTATGAATTCCTGTGCTTCCTTAATGAACTGGGTAGGATGAGCTCAGGAGAAGACCAGATGAGGCTCAGACCGCAGCGCAGGGCTCAGACCATGAAGACAGAGCTCAGTTCTTGGTGGACTCCCTGGGCCACCCTCATCCAGGTGCTTCTCCTCACACCTTAATTCTGCATATGCAAAATAGAGCTAATTCCCTGTTATTTACTCAGCGTGCGAGCCTTAATTAACATTTTTAGGAGGAACCCCGGGCAGACCTTTGCTGGGGAAGTGGTTGTTGCCGTATCAGAGCAGGCATCATTCCAGGCCTGGGCCGGCAGCGGGAGCTGGCTGGGATCCAACCTCCCTCAGCTCCTGGTTTGTTAACATCCCAATCAATACCGCCACGACACAAAATCCAGCTTCAGCTTTCCAGCTGCAGCACCGGCCGTGGGTTGTTTTGGGTTTTTTTTTTGTTTTCCTTCCCAGCTCACACCCTAAATCCTATTTTTCCAGCTCCTTTGAGCCCCGCTGGGAGATATTAAGGTGTTATTATCGTTCCCCGTTGCTGCGGGGGAACGGGGGAATGCTAACGAGGGAGACGCGTCCTCTCCTCTCCATCAGTTCATCTCACGCCACCTCTCCCACCGCTGTGAGCTTTTAAAAATAACAAATTGCGGGTTATCCTTCCTTTCTTTGGGAGGGTGACCTTTAGGGTCCGCGATGCACTTCGCCGAGGGATAAAGAGAAATTTATTTTCCAGGAGAAAAAGGAGGGGAAAGCTGTGATTCTCATAGTTAGAAATTGGACCTTAAGTGGGGGGGAAAAAGAGTATTTTGAGGAGCTTGATAAATTTAAGAGCTGCTGGAATGTGGATTCGTCAGGAGCAGGTCGGTTCTGGCTGGCATGGGAACCAGAGGGATGAGGGATGGGGTCTAAGCAAATATAAGCCTATTAATAATCAATAACTGCTCGCAGGGCAGAGATGATTCAGGCCAGGTTGGTGTCTAATTGCCATTATTGTTATTCTGGTTTAAACCCCGTTCCTCTCCGCTGCTGCCACCAGTGATCTGAGGCGCTGTATTTTTAATTTGTTCCCAGGCACGGCACAATCCATCACATGCCTGGATCCAAATGCCAGCGCCGGAGCAGCAGCAGAGAAACATTTTTGTTATTTAAGTTACTGTATGCTAAGTTTATGTTGATTGCTCTGAGTATCATCTCCCAAAGTTAACTAGCGTTAAAGTGTTGATAATGTCCCACTTTCGCAATCAGATTTGCATAGTGCACAACGGAGTTTAGCAGGAGAAAAAAATTAGCTTAAGTGCTGTTTTTCATCAGGCCTGTCAGTCTCACACTGTTTGCTTCATCTGGGTGCACGGGGCGTTTGGTGACAAAT
Source organism: Pseudopodoces humilis (assembly GCF_049639895.1). Lineage (NCBI taxonomy): Eukaryota > Metazoa > Chordata > Aves > Passeriformes > Paridae > Pseudopodoces > Pseudopodoces humilis. The sequence continues at coordinate 111,936,454 of NC_142202.1, forward strand.
GGTTATGACATTTTCCATCTCAGCATTACGTCATTACAGAATCGCTGCCGTCCTCTGGCTCGTGGCTGCGTCCTGGCCTGGCAGAGAAGGAGAGGGGAGGGGGTGAAAAAGGAGGCAGAAAGGCAAGAATTAGGATTTTTAAAGTGTTTTGTTATTTATGATTTTTATTCTCTCTGAAAAAAATAATAATAATAATAATAATAATTTCAACCTCTCTCCCTTCCCCCCCTGCTTGAGGCAGCATCCAGGAATATTCCCATGGGTGAAAGGAAAAGCATCCTGTTCCCACTGAAGCCAGCAGCAAATCCCTGGATGTGCAGGACCCAGATACAAACAGGGGTGACCTCTCTTTGTTCGGGGTGCAGATCCAGGACCACTCTTCCCAGAGGCCTTCCCTCCCTGCTGGCATCAGTGCAACCTGGCTGACATCCCCCCACCTTCCCGTTCAGCCCTGGAAAAACGACGGAGAATCAGGCCGGAGATTCTTCCCTGCGACACTGTTTTATAAAATATAATTCAAACATTCCCTCAGTGTTAACAGCTCCGAAATAAAATCCCCGGAACGCAGGAATATGTGATATCCATAGCAATTTTGGTTTTGTGTTAAACCTCCCCCCCACCCCCACCCTTTACTTTTTGTCTTGGTTTTGTACCTGAATTTAGGAGCAATTTATTAAATTTATTCCTACCCTGGATCAGGCAGAAGTTTTTACCTGCATTTTGCGGGGTGTTACGGTGGCAATTCCTCATTTTGGAGCTCTGGTTTCTGTTTCATCCCCTTGCTTTAGGGGGTAAATACAGTGCTGTTAAAGCCCAGCATTATCCTGGGATGTGTTTTTAGCCTGAGCCCCCCCTGCATACATTAAGTAATTCATCCTTATTGCCATTAGGAATTCAGATGTTATTTTACAGAAGGGGAAGGGAGGATGGATGTGCAGAGCAGAGCACAGCTTATATTTCACTGATATTCCTTTCTGCTGTGCGAGTTGCTGATTTAGTCTTGGAAACCTGCTGGAGGAAGGTTTGAAGGAAGCTTTATGGGGGAAAAAGAGGGATTTTTAATGTAATTCAGGCTTCTCCCTGCTCCCATGCAGCTCTCGCTGGCTGGGCGTGCAGAGCCGAACAGGGAACAGCCACTTTTGCATTAATAATAGTCCAATAAAACCAGATAATATTCCTGCTTAAACACGCTGAGTTATGTAGATCCTAATTCTAGCACATCAGCAAGGAAAGAAAAGCAGATATTTCGTCCTCGCCACAACAAATTCCGTGATACAAATGCGAGCCGACATATGGTAAAAATTGCCTGCAGCCCTGCTGATTTACAGAACTGTTTTCACTCACAGATAATTCATTAAAAATCATTTCATACTGGCTGTATATACATAAAAAATATTTACTTGTGTAAATATCAGTCAGGAAGGTATTGCTTTTTCTTTTTGTTTTTTGGGGTTTTCTTCCCCTTTTTTTTATTTTTTTTTTCTGACAGCTGATGGGGAGGGGAAAACAAAAAAAAAATAAAAATCCGTAGATGTATGATGGACATAGGGGAAAGCAAAGGTATTCCTGGCATCCATCCGTTCATCCTGGATATAGGTCAGGCCTGGGGGTGGGCTGGGACAGCTTTAAATCCTCTACCTGAGCCATCTGCTCCTCCATGCCAGTGGAATCTGCGTTGGGGAAACACACACTAGGCAGACGTGGATATTGTGGGATACGGCACAAAAGGGACTGGGAAAGGGCTTTTACCTGATTCAGGGCTCTCTCTGCTGACCTGTGGAACAATAGGGGAATGCACACCCTGGGAGATGTCGCCGGGAAAACGGGAGCAATGGGATTTCAAGGCCGCTGCTGCTGTGGGAGAGCAGCTTGGAAAATAGAGAGCAAATCCCAGCAAGGTGAGGGGAGTTTTGGAGGCTTAATCGGTTTTGCAAATTGTCCTAAAATGATGGAGGCACCAAACACAGGGGGACAAATGGCACGATGGGGTTTGTGGCTCCCAAAGATGAACATTCCAGGTGTAAATGAGACAAACCTTGAAATCTCCCTCCCAGCCCCACATTTTATCCTCTAAAACATGTGTTACACTACTCAAAATGCTGAACAAGGCTCCAGCCCAACACTGAATCTTCCCTCTTTTCCCTGTGCTTCCTCCAGTAGAATTTGCCTAAATACGATGCGTGTTTTAAACCTGAAGCATGAAGACCTTTAGATTACTTTTTTTCCCCTCCTCAAGGAAAATTCAGAAATAAATCAGAGAGTGCAGGAGATTTTGGGTGTTTTGTTTGCTGGGGTTTTTTTTATCTCTACAGCCAGTAGGTGAAACAATATTATTTAAAGTGTGGAAGGGAATAAGTATTTGGGAGAGGGATCTGGTCCATCAGCCTTCAACCTCCATAAAACCCAGTAGTAAACAAAGCAATAATATTTGGGGGCTTGGAGAGGGCAGCTCTGGGGGGAGCTGGGATGTTGATTAAGATGGAATGGCTACGTGGGGAAAGGGGGGGATGCTGGAATCGCATCCCACAGCTGCTCCCGGCACGGCGGCGAGGGGAGAAAGTTTGGGCCCATTTCCTCTGGAATTTGGTGCCATGTCTCGCTCCGTGGAGCTGCTGCATCAATGGGAAATTTTCCTATCGAGCTGAACCCGAAAGGGAGGGTAAAATCAACTCTCACTTCCCCATCGGAGCGTCTACAGCACGAAAGCCTCTCCCGCTCTATTTATACACTGGATAAATCAGTCTCCAGACTGTTACCATAGATAACAGAGTTCTTCTCCTGCTGTTGTCTCTAACAGCTTCTTTTTCCCCCCACTATATTTTGCACGGTTCCTACCTATCACCTCGGTGAGTAATTCCCCTGCTTTAAATCAAATTACTGGGGGGAGAGCTGGGTTTTTCAGGCAGAGGGAGATTTTTCATCCCCCTCTCGCCGAATTTTGCTCCCAGTTCTCTGAGTAACCCTGAGAAATCCTGCAGAAAGGGATGCTGTAGGTGACTGCATCTGATCCTGATACATATTTAACCTTCTCACAGTCTCCAGGAATTAACTATTTAGGAGGTGAGCAGCCCGCGCAGGCGTTGCACCAGGATAACACGGCCAGGCTGGTTCACAGCGACGCTGGAGCTTCCCACAAAAATCCCTAATTCTCACCACGGAGCTTCTGCAGAAGACATTGCCACGGGCTGGGATCTTTATTTGAAATAAATAATTCGCTCAATGCGGCAGGTCCCTATTTCGGGGAGCAGTGGATGCGGAGTTTCCCCTCCCAGGGATGGGGTGTTAATGGGATTTGTTGCTCCTGGCTGGGGAGCGAGGGGGGTTAATCCCTTTCTCCATGTATATCCCTGCTAAGCTGGTTTAGGTCATGTTTAGAGCTAGGTTTTGTGGTACAGGCTCTGTCCACCCGTCCATCCCGCAGTGCCAGGCACAGGGATGAATCCAGCTGCCATCTTTGCTCCGCTCGCACCTCCCAGCACTTAACAATTCAAGTGAGCCCCAGAAAGAAATTAAAGGAAAGGTTTAAATTCCACCAAAGCAGTGAAAAAGCCACTAAAGGCTTTTAGAAACCCTGCGTCGTCGCTCGGGGAAGGCTCCCAGCGAGGCCCGGAGCCCTTTGTTTGCTGCAAGGGGATTTATCCTGGAGAGGGTAGGGAAGGAAAGGGACTTTTTCCCTCCACCTGCAGGGCCGCATTCCCCCGGCATCACCTCTGCCATCACCCCCAGCAGCCGTGAAGCTGCTCTGGGGAGGTGCCTTTGGGGGCTAGGCATGGTTCTCCAAACCCTTCGAGGAGGCTGCAAAGCGTTAAATAGCCTCACCTGACCTCCTCCAGCAAAGCCAGGCTCTGCATCCTTATTTAGGGACATACATCACCTCCACAGCTTTCCCTCTGGCGCTGGGGGTGGAGCAGAGAAGTGAAATGTCGTGAGAGGGAAGAAAAAAAAGAAAAAAAAAAAAAGAAGTAGCTCTAAATCCATCTGAATTTGCCTTGAAACCCCTTTCCCACCCCAGCCTGGCCAAGCGCATCCCGGCGATCCCGGCCGAGGGCCGGACACATATGCCGTGCCATATGGAGCGTCGCGATCCCAGTCAATCGGATCTTTGGGAGTTTTATCGTTTAATTTCTTAATGTGCTAATAGTGCACAGGGAGGGGATGGATCACCGGTTAAGTCCGAGGATTTATGTTTTTAAGGGAGCGTAATGTATTTCCGAGCGGGCTTTAAATATCCCCGGCCAACGTGACGGGCGGCGGGCGGGAGGGTGAGCTGGAAAAGGCCCTGGAAGAGCCCTTTGAGCTTTAATCCTGCACAGGTTTACAACGTGACGTCCAGCTCCGTGTGAGCCGAAATTCAGGCGGAAAATCCCCGTGTCCGTTTGACAAAGCCGTTCTGCCCAGCCCTGGGGGCTGTGAGCCCTGCCCTGGGTCTGTGTCCCCCTGCTGCTCCCATAATTTCCATCCATGGGTCCTTTCCATTTGAAGCCGTGAAGGATGGGTGGCAAAACCTCCCCAAGGCCCCTGATCCTCAGTTTCCCCTCTTAGAGAGAGAATTGCATTTCCTTCCTTCAAATTGCCATTGGGATCAGGGCTTATGCAGACTCCCAAGGTGCTTTTGGCTCCTCGAAAGGAAAGGTCTTACAGAGAGATAAAAAATAAATCTTCATGGAAAAACATGCAGAAGTAATTTCGGGGGGGGGGATACTGAAATCACAACCGTTCACCTCCAACCTACCACGAAACTCATCTATTTATTTTGAAAATAAACCACCTCAGCTCTCCATAAATCTCCGAGGCAGGGAACCAAAGAGGGGATGAATTAGGCGGCGCCGTGACCCCATCCCGGTCCCCGCTGGGCAGCTGCCTGCGGGGCAGGGACGGATGCTCGCGTGGCCCCGTGGCTCCAGCTGCGGTTGGAAGCGTGGCGGTCTCAGAGGGATGCTCTGGCTGTTGGCTTCTGTCAGCCAGACCTTAAAATCTGCGCTGTTAGAGGCCTTATTTGAATTGCAAACGGCTCAAGGGAGGTGTACGGTGGAGTTGCTCTCTCAGGGTAAATAGGGTTTGGGTTGGGTTTTTTTTAAGCTAATAATATTGTGTCATGCTTTGAGGGGGGTGATGGTATAAAGGGCAGGCGGGAAGATTTCTGTGGCTGAGCTGGTGGCTCTCCCAAACCGTTTTTGACAGCTAATTTCTAGCATTTCCCTGAAAACTCCTCTGATCTGATGCGTTAAGTGAAACGTCATTAAGGCAATGGGAACACAGAGGTAGGACTGTGAGAAGGCACTGAGGGGAAAGGGCAGAGGCTCCCAGAGGTTCCCAGCCACGTGTTTTGGACCCCCAATGTGCCCAAGGTTCTTGTGCTTACTCAGAGCTGGACGCTCCTGCCCCTCTCCGAGCACACGGACTCGCTCTTGGGGTACCAACCACCCGCTCACGCTTCCATGCGGGCTCTCAGCAACTTCTAGGCCTCGGCTGGGGAGGGAAAAGGGAAAAGAGGAAAGAAGGGATGTGTTTGTGTTCGTGCAATGGGAAGAGATAGAAGGAAGAGACGTGCGCTGCGGCGCGGTGCGGCGCTGGAATGATCTCAGGAGCTGCGGCTTGTGCAGAGATCCCAGGAGCGGGCACATGCCCTTGACACCAAATCACCCGGCGAGTAATTAAGGATTTCCTGCCTTCAGAGCCTGCTTGAGCCGGGGGTTTAGCCCGGGTTAGGCTGTGCAGCACCCTGAGAAGGTTACAGGGTGTAACAGGGCACTCGGCCGGGACTGGTGATGCTGGGAATGTGTAGATATCCCTGGATATAGATGTGTAGATAACCACGGCGTGCGCTCCTGGCCACCAGCACCTCGCCACAAACAAAAAAGCGCTCTCTTCTCCTTGAAATTCACCTTGAACGCGGTGAGATGGGGTGGGCTCGTTGGTTGGTTTGGGTACTATTATTATTATTGTTATTATTATTATTATTATTATTATTATTATTATTTTTCTGGGGCCCCCGTCTTTTTCTCTGACAACTGTCAGCAGAGAGGCTGCAAAAAAAGCTGAGGAGCCACTGCAGGCTGCGCAGCGCTGGGAGCTGTCAGCCCCACGCCACTGCAGTGATGTCAGCCGCAGCCACAGCCACTGCCACCCCCAGCCCCTGCACACACGCGAGTCGCAAGAAGAAGAATTCATAATTACAGTAGCGTAGCCATGAAACCAGCAGTGCTGGGGGTGAGGGGGGTGGGGGGGGAGAGAAAGCGAAGCCTCGGCCAAAATTGGTACTTTCATTTTTTTTTTTTTAATACTTTTTTTTTTTTTTTTTTTTCTCCCCCTGCAAAGCTGCACCCAGCTCTGCAGCATCCTTTCTCCGCAGCGGGGTTTTGGGGGGGCCAGGGCAGGGGGTTCCCCCCCGCAGCCCCCCCAAAGCGGGTGGAGGGTGCGGGGGGCTGCGGGGGGAGCTGGGCAGGGCTGGAGGCTCTTTCCCCGCGGGTCGCTCCTTGTTTTAAAAGGCAGCATTTCTGCGGACAACACCCGGAGCATCTCTGCGGGAGCGGGGCTGGGGACGAGGGCTGCAGCCGCCTTGTTTGCGGCGCACGGAGTCAGCAGCTGGGATTTTTTTTTTTGGCTGAATAATCCTTTACGGGGAGGGGGTGTGCGGGAAAAAAAAAAAGGGGGGGGGGGCTGGGGGAGGAGGGAGGGAAAGTGAATCAACATCACCGAAGGAGGACAGCGAGCAAGATTAGGGCTGGCTAATGATAAATGAGAGGGCGCCGCTGACAGCTCCGCGCTCCGCGCAGCGCCCGCCCGGCTGCTCCGCGCTCCCCCCGCACCCTCCGGCCGCCCGCTCCGCTCCCGCCGCCGGCCTGGCTCCAGCCCCCCCTTCCCTTTGCTTTTCTATATATATATTTTTTATATATATATATATATATATATATATAATTTCACCCCCCTCCGCAAAGCGCGGGGGGGGCACATCCCACCCCCTGCCTCCCCGAGCATCCTCCGCGGGATTACGCGCCTGGCCGCGCTCCGCACCGGCTGCAGGACGGAGGGACCACGGCGGGGCTGCCGCAGAGGGTATTTCCTTCGCTCCTCTTCTTGGGGGGGCGGGTTTGGGTTGGGGTCGGGCCGGGAAAGGGGGGTTGGATAGACAGGACACCCCTCAGCACCCCACGGGGGAGGGGGGATGCAGTGGGGGCTGCGCTCCCACCCGCCCCCCCCCCCCCCCGCGCCCTTTCTTCCCCCCTGGAGGGCTGGGGCGGGGGGGATGAAGGATGAAGCCAGGGCGGTTTATCCGTGGGCTCTGCCCGCCCCCCCCTCATCGTACCCGGGTGACCTTTCAAATCAAAGCCCGGCTCGTACCTACCAAGGTGCATTGGGCAGCAAGGGCTGGGGGTGCTGGGGAGGGGGGGGTGATGCACCCGGGCTCTCCCCCTCCCTCTGCCTTTCCCCCTCCCTCCCTCCTCCCTCCTCCCTCCCTCGCTGCTCCCTCCCTCTCTCTCTCTCTGCTGCATTTTGCATGAGCTATCTAGGTCATTAGCATTTTAGCGTATGCAAGACTTGACAAAGCTGATGAGAAGCCAGATGGGCCCCTCTCCTCTTTTTTTTGCACCACTTGGGATCTGAGCGAAAGGATTGACTGCAGCAGGCGAACGGGGGAAGGTTTATTGCGCTCCTCCAGACCCCCCCGCTTATAGCAGCGCGGCGGGGCTCGGGGCAGGCGGCAGAGAGCGGGCAGCGTTGGGCAGAGACGGAGGGCAGGTAACGGGGCCCCCCCGCCGCCCCCCACCCCACAGCCCGGGGCTTCTTTGATTTGATAGAAGGGTTGTTTTTTTTTTTCCGACGGGGGGGCTGGGGGGGGTGTTAGGTTGGGTTTTGTCCCCCCCTCCCCCCCGCCCATGGGGAAGGGCGCGCCGAGCCTCCGCGGGGCGCGGAGAACAAAGGCTGGGCTCCGCGGGGTCCCTCTCCCCCCTCCCCTCCTTCCCCCCTCCCTTTTTTTTCTTTTCTTTTCCCATTTCCCCTTCTCCTTCTCTATATTTTCTTCCTCCCGAGGAAAGGCCCCTCTCTCCGTGTTCACAGCGGACCTTGATTTAAATGTCCATACAATTAAGGCACGCGGTGAATGCCAAGAACGAGGCTGACCAGCATCGAGGCCGGAGGCGGCTCCGCGGCTCTCCAGCACCCGCGGAACCCCCCGCACCCCCTGCCATCCCCCCCCACCCCCGAGCTCGGCCGCGGGGCGCGCAGGCAGCGCTGCGCACCGGCGCAGGTGGCACCGCAGCGCGGGGAGGGAGCGGAGAGGGATGCACGGGACGGGATGCGATGGGATGCGCTGGGACGGGCTTGGGGCTCACGGCAGCTTTCGGGGGGCTCTCCGCGATGAGGGAGAGGGGGTCCTTGCGAGCACAGGAGCCCGGGGTGTGAAATCCGGAGCTGTCACTCCGGGGTGCCCCGCGGGTGGGCCCCGGGGGGACGCGGCTGCTGCCCCCGGAGCTGCTCCGCTGCCGCCGCTTTGTGCTTTGCCTTTTCTCTCGCCTTTTCTCCGCAGAGCGGTGGGGTTTTTCCCTGCTAAAAGCGAGGGCAGCTCTTGGGGTCACTGGGGCTCACGCTGCTCCCCCGGCGGAGGGGGCTGGGGGGGGGGGATGCTGGGGCAAAGCCGCTTTTTTTCTTTATTTTTTAAAGCTTTATTATGATATATACATATTTTTTATTATTATTCCGGTGGCTGTTTGTGTGTTTTTCCCCTCCGCCCTCCCTCTCCTTTTAATCCTTATAATTTAAATCAAAAGTGCCGGGGAGAAGAAGGGGGGGAGCGCTGTGTCTGCAGGGCGAGGCCGGGCGTAAATCTCTCGGAGGGATAAACATGTCATTTGTTCCCTTTGTATGGTAATGCTGTCCCCCCCCAGCTGCCCCCCCACCCCCCAGCAGCTGCCCCAGCCATACATCCTCCCTACAAAAGATCCCAATTACCCATCGGCTGCCTCATTATACTCCTTACACAGCCCCGGCGAGAGGCGTGTGTGTGCGAGGAGCCGAGGGGAGGGAGGGGGTGAGCATGAAGGGGGTGGTGGTGGGGTGGGGGGGAGAAGCAGCACCTGAATTATTCAGAAAATAAAATAAAATTCAAAAATCCGGAGGTGGCGGGAGGGAGGCATGCTGCGACCCCGCAGGGATGCTGCGACCCCGCGGCCTAACACGGGGCAGGTGCCCCCCAGAGCCTCCTGCAGCACAGGGGCTGCTCCCCTCGTCCCCCCCCCACTACCCCTGACACCCCATTGGTTTATTCTTCCCCTCCTTTTTCACTCTTTTATTTTTATTTCGGGTTTTTTTTTTTTCCCCCCTCCACCCTTATAGCCATCACCACCGCTCTGCCCTGCTCCCCGCTGGAGCCCTTCACTTCCTTTCCCTTCTCCCATCCTTCTCCTCCCTTCCCTTCTCTTTGCAGCTGGAGGCCGCCCCGCATCCCTTCATCCCGGCCCACCAGTGCACCCAGCAGGTGCTTGGCACCGGGAAGGGACAGGCCTTACTGGAGGGGACAGTCCCCCACCCCTGAGGGCATCTGCAGAGCTGTCCCAAATTTGGGGGGCCCTTGGTGACAGCGCGGGGGGTCCCATCTCTCTTTGCAGCTCCACGCACAGAGCCTCACCTCTGGAATGGTGCCCTTGGGAACACTGACAGCAGCTCGGGCTCCCTGGGACGCCTCTTTGCACCCGCCGAGGGGTTCTGCAGGTATTTCGGGACATCCTTCCCTGGGCTCGCATCCCGGCCGCTGCGGATGCCGCAAGGAGCCCGTCGGGTCGTGCCAATAAAGCTCTTTCCTTGCGGGTTCCTGCATCCTCTCCTTTGTTCGTGGAGGTTTCTCGCCCGTCTCTTTACGGCGGCGGAGGCAGGACCCCCCTGAAGGACCCGCACTCCGCACCGGGTGGGGGATGAAGGTTAAAACCCGCCCCAAAATAAAAACCTCAGCCTTGCAATTCGGCAGCCCGCGGTCGCCCGCTCAACCCTGGGCGGGCACCGCCGCATCCTGGACCTCCAGGAGAGTCTGAACTGCCAGAGGGCTCCTGTGTAGCGAATAAAAGGGGGAAAAGAAAGGGATTTGGGGTGCCTTCTCTTTGGGATCGCCCCCATCCCGGCAGGCAGATCCCTGCCATGCCGCACTACGCGCCGAGCATCCCTCTGCGGCACCGCCGGCCCCACAGCACCCGGCCCTCACAAGCAGGACGGATTTCCTTTTAAAGCTGCGGCATGGGAGAGGAAAACAAGACCCAAATAACCCCAAATAAATACACGAGCTTCTTTTCTGTTTTGCGAAATGGCCGGGATGAAGAGACGCCATCACCATGCATCCGAAGGCCTGGTACCCCTGGCCGGGCCCGGCTGCCTCCCTCGGGCTCAGCCCAGAGGGGTGAAGAGGAGGGGGCAGCAGGCTCTTATTAATACTAATCCCAAGAAATATTGCTGTGCCCTGAATAAATCAGGCCGGGGGTTCCTCCAAGACCTTTACCCCCTTGAGATGAGCTGCAGTGCTGCCCCTCCCCTTCGGGGTGGACACTTTGGGAAGGGAATTGGCACGGGGGGGGGGGGGGTGTTGGGGGGGGTGGACAGATGCGTTTGATTTTTTCACTGAGGGATGGAGGAGGAGGTGGCACGGTTTTATTCCAGGTTTTATTCCGAGCACGTCAGCTCCCCCCTCCCTCCCTGTCCCCTCCTTCCCCCCCTCCACCCGCAGTCCGATGTAAACATAACGGCAGGGACCTGCCAGGCTCCATCCCCACTTGGATTATGGGGGGAATTAAGCAGCTTTGATTAACACAGCAATGCCCCCGAATAACCTTCAGGCGTCTGGCCCTCAAGGTCGTGCACTAGAAGGGGCCGGGGACTGGGACCCCGGGGTACCCATCCCGTGGGCAGAGGGAAGGGATGGAGGGAGAGGATTCATAGGGAGTGAAGATCCTTCCATCTGCGATTTTATGCAGGTTTTATCTCTCCCTGCCCACGCCCACCCCTGACCGATTCGCTTGCCACTGCAGCGCTGGTTGGGCTGGAGATGCTCCGGCTCCAGCACGGAGGTGGAATGGAAGATGTGGGAAATTCCTCTATTTCCCTCATTTCCCAGATCTCTGTCGATCGCCAGCCCCACTCTTCACCCAGCCCCAAGAGGGATGATGGTCTCCATGCAGAAAGGTCTTTTGCTCCATATCCCCGCAGCATCCAGCTCCTTTTTTCCGTTTATTTTTATGCCGTGTACCGCCATGAACCACAAGCCAACACATCTCCTAGCAGCAGCAGTCAAAGTGGGCGTTTTATTGGGCAATCTAATCAAGTTTTGAGGGGAAAATCCTTTCTTAATGTCTCAGCTAAGCAACGAGCTCGATTAAATTGGTTAGACTATAAAAAGGGCTGAGAGTCCCATCTCCTTTTTCCTCCCTGCTCTTCCTGGACAGCGCTGTCATCTCTGCACTCCACCGTCTTCAAAGCCCAAACGAGCCTCAATGACACAGGACTCACATGTCATTCCCCGACATCCCCCCCGCCCCGCCTCCCCCCAGCAACAGAGTCACAAATCATCTCAAACACTCTAAATTTAGCCCGGCAGCACGACCACGAGCAGGGATTTCAGTGACATCACTGCTGGAAATTAAGGGGTCAAACAGGGAGGCTGAACGCGGCACCCTGAGGAGCGGGGACGACGTTTCACTGATCCTTCCCCCACACCGAGGCCACCCTGTCTTGAGACATCTCCAAATATATTTCTCCCAGCACCCAAAATGCCCAGAGTGGAGCAGTCATTAGGTTAATTCCCATCAGGAGCTGTGATCCCCGATGGATCAGCACCGCGGAGATGCGCGGTGCGGCCGGGAGAATCCAGAGGAGCCAAGCCGAGTGAGCTTTGCCCGGTGCGGAGGCTGGGAGAAGGGGGACTCACATCTCAACTTTGTTCTGGAAGGTGGGTCCAGCTGTGTGGCTGGGAATGCCAGGCCAGAGTTCCCGTGGCACTTGCCCAGCCGTGTGTGCTCACGGTCCCCGGTGGTGCAGCGGTGCTGGGCGGGGATGCTGCTGTGGTATCCCAGTGACTGTAGTGATTCCTGCCTGCTTTGCTCCGCAGAGCCAAAGAAATCACTGCACTCTGGGAAAAGGGAGACAGGGCTGAGTCCTGAGGTGGGAATGGGGCTGCTCTGATGCACAAGGTCCGATATCCCAGAGGATGAAGAAAGAAGAGAGATTCCGATGGCTGCGCTGCAGTTGTGGGGACAGGTCCTGAGCTCCTCAACAAGACTGGATGAAACTCACACAATCACAGGATGGTTTGGGCTGGAAAAGACCTGGAAGAGTATCTCATTCCAACCCCCTGCCATGGACAGGAACACCTCCCTCTATCCCAGGCTGCTCCAAGCCCTGTCCAGCCTGGCCTTGGGCACTTCCAGGGATCCAGGGACAGCCGCAGCTTCTCTGGGCACCCTGTGCCAGGGCCTCACCACCCTCACAGGGAACAATTCCTTCCCAATATCCCATCTATCCCTGCCCTCTGGCAGTGGGAAGCCATTCCCTGTGTCCTGTCCCTCCATCCCTTATCCCAGCCCCTCTCCTGGAGCCCTTTAGGCACTGGAAGAGATTCTAAGGTCTTTCCAGTGACTTCATTTCTCCAGACTCAACAATAATGTTCTGCTTGGGGCACCCATAACCAGAGGAGCTGAGATGATACTTTTAGGGGCCTGTTACTCACAGCACCTACATCCTTTAGTGGTCAGCGACCCTTCACTTCTGCTGTGGCTTTTTTGGCTGCACAAAAAGGCTGGAAAATGCTTCCTCTGCCTTTTGAATTTCATGTTCCCCTTGCCCCAGTGGTGAGAAATGAAAAATAAACCAACAAGCCAATGGCTCTTGCAGCATCAATTCCTCCTAAAGGCACAAAATACAGTGTGTTGAGGAAGAGGAAAGAGGTTAGGGACTAAAATCAGACAGAAATCCCTTAGGCCACAGCAGCACACGAGGATTTCTCTGCTGTCGAAGCACACGGTGGCAATTCTATGAACGTTCGCTTATTTTTATGGAGATTTTGCCTTTTCAGACCAAGTGTTTCCTTGTGGCACCAGCTGTAGGGATGAGCTAATGCAAAGCTCAGTCATTTCCCTGCTCACCCAGGGCTTCCTCTGCAGCCACAGCCGCTCCGAGAACATCTCATCCAGGGAGAGACAAAAGTGATGCATGTGCATGTGTAATTTCCAATGTCAATGTGTTCAGCGAGGAGTTGGAATCATAAAAGTTATTTCATTTATTACAATCATACATAAAGCCTCTTAGAGCTGCAGACTTGGAATAGGCAATTATGCCCATAGGTTAATAACACGCAGCGATTTGACTGACAACTGGAATTAGATTTAAACACAGCAGAGTGGCAGCTAAAGGCACTTTATTAAAACTGTGGCTGGGGATTTGTTCAAAATACCAGTTGCATACCTTTCCTGGTAAAATATTTATAGGTAGCACCATATTGTGGCCCATTATATTGCATTTTCTTCTCCTTTTGCTCACCACTCCGAGCTCTGCTGTACGGCCAGGAATTTCTCTGGTCAGATTTTCCCAGGGAGAAGGGAAATGCCCGGGGTTGCTTGACAGGGAGGGATGTGATGGGATGTGATTCGTAGTGGGAAAGGTCCCTACAGCAGTGATTAACTCTAGACCTACAAGGGACCTGGATTTACCTCTTCATCCTCTCTCCTCATCGCTTCCCAGTGCAGCATCCTCTTAACGCTGCCCTTGTTAACCCAGAGTTAAGGATCCCAACAACCCAGACAAAACCAGGGTCAGTGACTGATAAACTCAATAAAATAAATATTGTTTGATTCTGTGGATACTGGCAGTTTTTCCTGCTACCAGAGGAGATGCTCCTTGTGAGATTAGCTTAGTGTGGGATGGGTTATCTGCAACCAGGTTGGAGTCCCTGCTCCTGGGAGGTTTGAATACCAAGTCAGAGAAATTACAGGGATGACAGGAGAAAACACTTCAGCCTGCCTTGGGACAAGGGGCTGGGTTAGAGCCCAGTGTTTCCCATCATTCTTGGAAAAAAAACACTAAATTGCTCTAAAAATAATAGCTAAGGACCAGCTGGGGCTGGGCCAAGTGAGATCCAAAGATCTTGTTCCACCCTAACATCGGTCCATCAGTCCAGCTAACCTGCAAATGAGGATTAAAATCCCAAAGGCTCTTCGTGTGCCACTTCCTTCACTGGCAGCCAATGGAAAAGAGAGGTGACATGCCCGAAATGCCCTTTAAAGTAACTCCCAATTCCAATCTCTTTCTTTCTTGCCTCATTTGTGTGGTGTGAAAAATCTCTATATTGTAAGAGCTGCCTTGTGACCATCCATGGGGCCAGAGGTTAAAATTCAGGAGCACTGTATGGGATTCAAGGATTTCACTTTAAAATCATCAGTGCCAGAATCAACAGAGAAGAAAGGGAAATACAGTGTCTGGAGAGGGAAAACTGACAGTTTTGAACCCACTGAAGGATGTGTTAAAAAGCCACAAGCTGGTGGCCAAATCCACCATTCAAGCTGGTGATTCCAAATCCAGCAAGGTAGAAGGAAGACTACACATGGATTTGACAGAGGGAAAACTTCCCAGCCAGCACATCACTAGTAAAAAAGAGTGTACACTCCAGACCCCCAGATTCCCATTCTTCTGCAACAAAACCTAACAGCTCAAAATCACAGTTTAATCCAAATTACTTCAGTTTCAGGGAAGAAGAAGCTGGAGGTGCACTCAGATGAAAAAGGAGCTTGAATCCCCCATTCCATCATCATTCCCTGCCTGGCTCCAGCATATTCCAGACCAGGAGCCATCCTCTGGCTGAAGGTGTCACAAGTCCTTGCAGGAGGCTGGATTAGGTGACCTTTAAAGGTCCCTTCCAACCCAAACCTTTCTGTGATTCTATGATCCGTGGGCTCCCCAGTGGTCCCTGGTCCTCAGGGCTCCAGCAAAGCTCTAACTCCAGATTTTGATCCTTACAGACATCTCCTGCCAACCTGGGGGCCCAACCCCGAATTTCAAACCCCGTATTACCCAACAATTAAAACAAAAGAAAGCCTGAGAGCACCAGCTATAAAAAGATCATCCCAGCGCTCTTCATGCATTAAATATGAAGGCTCAGATCCTTCCTGTGATGCCATGGCAGGGGAGCAGCTCCCTGGCTGGGATTACCTGGTCCTGAAAAGGTCCCTGACCTTTCCCCAAAGAGCAGCCTGTGGATCGGGGTCAGCAGTGCCCATGGCAGAGGTGGCAGCAGCCCCACACACAAACACAATTCCCAGCAGCTTTCTCCAGCAGATTTCCTGAGTGCCAATGGCAGCTTTGGAGGAGAAAGTGCCAGGAGGTGAAATAAGCAGAGGCGTGTGAGGGGCACCCACTCAATCCCAGGGCAACCCCCTTTGTTAAAATGTCCAGAGGAGAAGAGACCTCCCTTTTTTTATTATTTTTTTTTATGTCCTGAAAGATTTTTTTTTTTTTTGTCAGGCTCTCTGTCCTATCACTGATAAAACTCCTCCTGGAATGACTTGAGCCCAGGATCAGCTTTCAAAGCATGGCAGAGAAAACCTCTGTGATTAAGAGCAAACATCCAGTCCTTGGCTGCAGCCCAGCCCAAATTCAGGGAGTATCCCAGTGTTTCCAGACATGGAAAGGGGGTTCATGTGTGAAACCCACAGGGGATCAGCTCAAATGAGCCCAGCCAACCTCTGCCCTCTCACCTCAGTCCCTGCTGCATTGGGTGTAGGTGATTTGTCACCCTCTCAAAGAGATCCTTGTGTCACCACCTTGTGTAATTTTACCATTTTATGAAGGTATAAATATCTGTAGGAATACATATCCACACATATATACATTGTTTTCCCTGAAGCAAAAGTCAGTTCTTAAAAACCTCAGTGTCCAAAAGCTTTGAGGGATGAGCTGAGTTTACTCGAGCAGGTAAAAATAAGAAACACAAATGAAAACCCAGAAGGCAAATCCAAAGTACATTAGAAAGAGCACTAAAAATACAGTCAAGAAATTGGAAGCGATTTTGTGATCCGGGGGTTTCTTGCTGGATTTTCTGGGAGTTTGGGGTTGGAGATAATGGCAGTGGGAGTGGAGGGCGGCATGGTTTTATTTCAGGATCAATATCAGGGTGGAGCAAATGGTGTATTTATCTGCGAGGCTGAGAAGATCTAATTGTGTCCTGTTTTGCACTAATGCAGCTCTGTGGCACCACCAGAGAGTCCCAGAGTACCCAAAATGTGCTTGTTTTCTAGCCCATCCCGGTTTTCTGTCACTCATCCTGTCCGTCCTGGTCTCACCCCAGCAGTTTTCTGGGTTATTTCGAGGATGCCCAGATCTCTGCTCCATCCCTCCTTTATAGCTCAGGGTAAAAAAGGGACCACCATCATCCTGTAGGAGCTCCCACTAGGAAATAAGGTTTTTAAGGATGATTTAATTGGGGGGAGACTTCAAGGACATACCCAGGGATATCCAGGAGCAGTGACTGCACAAGGAGATGAGATTCCCAGGGAGACCCAGCCCATCCCCGTGGACATGAAACCACAATTGTCATCTGTGATGAACAACAGAGAGGGGAACGTACAGGAAACAGCAATTAAACCATTAAAGTCTTGGGCAGCTTCCCAGTGACTGGCAGCCCTTAGATATATAAATATCTCACATGGCATGAAAGGAGCTGTTCTCTACCCATTATGTCCCCAGTGACCTTCAAGAGGGACAAATGGGTTGGGGTTGTCACTTTGAACTGGCATCTTCTGCTCCATCTGAGCAGTGACACATCCCTTGGGACAGGGATCTCCTGCTCCCCTATAGCACTGCTTGGAAATCCCAGCTGAAAGTTGAAATCCAGTTGAGATCCCAGTTGAAATTATCCCAATTACTGCCCACATCTGCTTCCTGTAAATCCCTGGCTGTGATGTAGGGAAATAACTGAGCTGGAAGGTGGCAAATGTGCTGCTGTTACCACATTTCGGTGTTGAGGTACAGGTTTCCGTATTTAATGTGAATGTTTCGTGCTCATGTTTTGTATCACACCCCAAACACCCTGAGGGATCAGCCCCAGACCAGAGGGAGTTTCTGGGCTCCAAGCCCTCATGGCTCCAGTTTAGTTTAATAGTCAAGCTGAGCGAAATGCAAAGCATCTCAATAAGTGCTGAAAATTTTGGTCAGTAATTAAGAAATGGTTGTCCTTTAATTAGCCAAAGGAAAAACACTGAGACTGAGATTGGAACCAAGATAACCCAGGGAAGATCCATGATCATAAAAAACAGCAACAACCCGAGTTTTCATCAGTCAGAAATCATTCTTGGCACGTGCTGCTCACTGGGAGAAGAGTTTTGGGGATAGATACCAAGAGTGATTGCTCCATTCAGTCAGGATGGGTTTTGGTAACACCAGCGGCAGCAGATTTAGTGATGTTTACATTTAAATAATCACCCTGAGTTTTCAAAGCCATTCCTGCTTTGGTAGATCTGTGGCTCTCAGATGAGCAGCGCTTCACACACCTCTGGATTTTCACCCTGGGGAGGCTCAGATGTGCTGCTCTGGTGGTCCCCAGGCAGGAGGAAATGCTCCCCTGCACCCCCATTTTCCCAACACCTGCACAACATCCCCCAGAAACGCCCACCGCTGGTGCCAGGTTTGGTGGTTTAACCCCGAGAAGGGCTGTGGGGGATTCCTGCGGGCTGAGCTCCAAGGGATGGAAAAGTGGAGGTGTTGGGAGCTCTTGGAGCACTTTTCCCTTCCCACCAGGCGTGGAGGCTTCCCCTGCAATTCCTGCTCCTGCACGGAGCGATGCTGCAGCAGAGAGCGTCTGCAGGATGATGAAACGCAGAGGGCCCGTAATGAGATTTCAAATAAAGCCAGCTTTTCCCCTGGCATGTCTGGTCTGGATAAATCCAAACTGTTGGCAAGGCAAAACCGCCGGGAAGGAGAAGCGCCCTTGACCTGACACGGCTCTTCCCATTCCCGCCCCTCCCTGCGGATCGGGACAGCAAATCCTGCATCGCACACAGCTCATCCCCATCGAGGAGCAGCAGGAATCGCCCCGGAGCTCCCAAACCCCAATGGGCACAGCCAGGGCACGGCACAAGCCGGGGATGTGCTGCGGGTCCCGCTCCCCATCCCGCAGGAGCCACCGGGCTCTGGCACAGGATTTTGGCAGCGCTGACCATTCCTTGAACGCGCAGCGCATCCAACATTCCAACATTCCAGAGCAGCAGCCACTAGAGGGGGGCTCAGCACCGGGAGAGGGACTCGGAAAATCCCTGCAGCCTTTGGGGAGGAGGAGCGAGCCGAAACTGCGTGGAGGAAGGCGGGAGGCTTGGGGAAGGATGGATGCAGGCGATGCACGAAGCGAACCACACCAAAAATGCCTGTCTGGCTTCCCAAAGTGCTGGCTCCGAGCAATCCATCTGCCTGTTAAATATTCCTTCAAATCTTTGTGGAAAGCGATGCCCTTCCAACAACACCAAGGGGCTGCAGGGCTGGAAGGAGGCAGTACAGGGATAAAAAAACTCCCAAATATTTTCCAATCAGAGAAGCACAGCTACAATTTGCTAGTTTTCAAAAAAAGCTGCTGTAAATATCCATGACTTCATCCCTGTAGCCAAAGCTTCTGCTTTTTATG